>NW_026698661.1:0-67500 GCF_030435755.1 Ochotona princeps
GTGGCATGTGAAACCCGCATGTGGAGCATTCGTTTGTGTGGGATGCTCACCAAGCTTCATTTCAGTCCTAGGCACTCAATGGGCACTAAGCATAGAGTGTGAAAACTGAGTTTCCTTGAGAGCTGCTTGGAAGCCTGATGGTGTGTGAAGTTAGTGAGCCAAATGGAGTTGTTCTCCCACAAGAAGCACTCGGCTGATCCTTCTTCAATATGCCCTTCACCAACATGCAGTGTTTCCTTGATTGAATTAGCTCTCACTCCAATATTTGCGTCTAGAGCCTTTGCATTGAGGGCTATCTGAAAACGGCTGTGGCGCTGAAGTTGCCTGTGAATGTGGAGTTGGTGGCATGTGAAACCCGCATGTGGAGCATTCGTTTGTGTGGGATGCTCAGCAAGCTTCATTTCAGTCCTAGGCACACAAGGGGCACTAAGCATAGAGTGTGAAAACTGAGTTTCCTTGAGAGCTGCTTGGAAGCCTGATGGTGTGTGAAGTTAGTGAGCCAAATGGAGTTGTTCTCCCACAAGAACCACTCGGCTGATCCTTCTTCAATATGCCCTTCACCAACATGCAGTGTTTCCTTGATTGAATTAGCTTTCACACCAATATTTGCGTCTAGAGCCTTTGCATTGAGGGCTGTCTGAAAACGGCTGTGGCGCTGAAGTTGCCTGTGAATGTGGAGTTGGTGGCATGTGAAACCCGCATGTGGAGCATTCGTTTGTGTGGGATACTCTACCAGGTTCATTCCTAGATAATGCAGTGAAAGGGCACTAAGCATAGAGTGTGAAAACTGAGTTTCCTTGAGAGCTGCTTGGAAGCCTGATGGTGTGTGAAGTTAGTGAGCCAAATGGAGTTGTTCTCCCACAAGAACCACTCGGCTGATCCTTCTTCAATATGCCTTTCACCAACATGCAGTGTTTCCTTGATTGAATTAGCTCTCACTCCAATATTTGCCTCTAGAGCCTTTGCATTGAGGGCTATCTGAAAACGGCTGTGGCGCTGAAGTTGCCTGTGAATGTGGAGTTGGTGGCATGTGAAACCCGCATGTGGAGCATTCTTTTGTGTGGGATGCTCTACTAGGTTCATTCCTAGATAATGCACTCAAAGGGCACTAAGCATAGAGTGTGAAAACTGAGTTTCCTTGAGAGCTGCTTGGAAGCCTGATGGTGTGTGAAGTTAGTGAGCCAAATGGAGTTGTTCTCCCACAAGAACCACTCGGCTGATCCTTCTTCAATATGCCCTTCACCAACATGCAGTGTTTCCTTGATTGAATTAGCTCTCACACCAATATTTGCTTCTAGAGCCTTTGCATTGAGGGCTATCTGAAAACGGCTGTGGCGCTGAAGTTGCCTGTGAATGTGGAGTTGGTGGCATGTGAAACCCGCATGTGGAGCATTCGTTTTTGTGGGATGCTCAGCAAGCTTCATTTCAGTCCTAGGCAGTGAAAGGGCACTAAGCATAGAGTGTGAAAACTGAGTTTCCTTGAGAGCTGCTTGGAAACCTGATGGTGTGTGAAGTTAGTGAGCCAAATGGAGTTGTTCTCCCACAAGAACCATTCGGCTGATCCTTCTTCAATATGCCCTTCACCAACATGCAGTGTTTCCTTGATTGAATTAGCTCTCACACCAATATTTGCGTCTAGAGCCTTTGCATTGAGTGCTATCGGAAACGACTGTGGCGCTGAAGTTGCCTGTGAATGTGGAGTTGGTGGCATGTGAAACCCGCATGTGGAGCATTCTTTTGTGTGGGATGCTCTACCAGGTTCATTCCTAGATAATGCAGTGAAAGGGCACTAAGCATAGAGTGTGAAAACTGAGTTTCCTTGAGAGCTGCTTGGAAGCCTGATGGTGTGTGAAGTTAGTGAGCCAAATGGAGTTGTTCTCCCACAAGAACCACTTGGCTAATCCTTCTTCAATATGCCCTTCACCAACATGCAGTGTTTCCTTGATTGAATTAGCTCTCACACCAATATTTGCGTCTAGAGCCTTTGCATTGAGGGCTATCTGAAAACGGCTGTGGCGCTGAAGTTGCCTGTGAATGTGGAGTTGGTGGCATGTGAAACCCGCATGTGGAGCATTCGTTTGTGTGGGATGCTCAGCAAGCTTCATTTCAGTCCTAGGCACACAAAGGGCACTAAGCATAGAGTGTGAAAACTGAGTTTCCTTGAGAGCTGCTTGGAAACCTGATGGTGTGTGAAGTTAGTGAGCCAAATGGAGTTGTTCTCCCACAAGATCCACTCGGCTGATCCTTCTTCAATATGCCCTTCACCAACATGCAGTGTTTCCTTGATTGAATTAGCTCTCACACCAATATTTGCGTCTAGAGCCTTTGCATTGAGGGCTATCTGAAAACGGCTGTGGCGCTGAAGTTGCCTGTGAATGTGGAGTTGGTGGCATGTGAAACCCGCATGTGGAGCATTCTTTTGTGTGGGATGCTCAGCAATCTTCATTTCAGTCCTAGGCACACAAAGGGCACTAAGCATAGAGTGTGAAAACTGAGTTTCCTTGAGAGCTGCTTGGAAGCCTGATGGTGTGTGAAGTTAGTGAGCCAAATGGAGTTGTTCTCCCACAAGAACCACTCGGCTGATCCTTCTTCAATATGCCCTTCACCAACATGCAGTGTTTCCTTGATTCAATTAGCTCTCACACCAATATTTGCGTCTAGAGCCTTTGCATTGAGGGCTGTCTGAAAACGGCTGTGGCGCTGAAGTTGCCTGAGAATGTGGAGTTGGTGGCATGTGAAACCCGCATGTGGAGCATTCTTTTGTGTGGGATGCTCTACCAGGTTCATTCCTAGATAATGCACTCAAAGGGCATTAAGCATAGAGTGTGAAAACTGAGTTTCCTTGAGAGCTGCTTGGAAGCCTGATGGTGTGTGAAGTTAGTGAGCCAAATGGAGTTGTTCTCCCACAAGAACCACTCGGCTGATCCTTCTTCAATATGCCCTTCACCAACATGCAGTGTTTCCTTGATTGAATTAGCTCTCACACCAATATTTGCGTCTAGAGCCTTTGCATTGAGGGCTATCTGAAAACGGCTGTGGCGCTGAAGTTGCCTGAGAATGTGGAGTTGGTGGCATGTGAAACCCGCATGTGGAGCCTTCGTTTGAGTGGGATGCTCTACCAGGTTCATTCCTAGATAATGCACTCAAAGGGCTCTAAGCATAGAGTGTGAAAACTGAGTTTCCTTGAGAGCTGCTTGGAAGCCTGATGGTGTGTGAAGTTAGTGAGCCAAAAGGAGTTGTTCTCCCACAAGAACCACTTGGCTAATCCTTCTTCAATATGCCCTTCACCAACATGCAGTGTTTCCTTGATTGAATTAGCTCTCACACCAATATTTGCGTCTAGAGCCTTTGCATTGAGGGCTATCTGAAAACGGCTGTGGCGCTGAAGTTGCCTGTGAATGTGGAGTTGGTGGCATGTGAAACCCGCATGTGTAACATTCGTTTGTGTGGGATGCTCACCAAGCTTCATTTCAGTCCTAGGCACACAAAGGGCACTAAGCATAGAGTGTGAAAAGTGAGTTTCCTTGAGAGCTGCTTGGAAGCCTGATGGTGTGTGAAGTTAGTGAGCCAAATGGAGTTGTTCTCCCAAAAGAACCACTCGGCTGATCCTTCTTCAATATGCCCTTCACCAACATGCAGTGTTTCCTTGATTGAATTAGCTCTCACACCAATATTTGCGTCTAGAGCCTTTGCATTGCGGGCTATCTGAAAACGGCTGTGGCGCTGAAGTTGCCTGTGAATGTGGAGTTGGTGGCATGTGAAACCCGCATGTGGAGCATTCGTTTGTGTGGGATGCTCAGCAAGCTTCATTTCAGTCCTAGGCAGTGAAAGGGCACTAAGCATAGAGTGTGAAAACTGAGTTTCCTTGAGAGCTGCTTGGAAACCTGATGGTGTGTGAAGTTAGTGAGCCAAATGGAGTTGTTCTCCCACAAGAACCACTCGGCTGATCCTTCTTCAATATGCCCTTCACCAACATGCAGTGTTTCCTTGATTGAATTAGCTCTCACACCAATATTTCCGTCTAGAGCCTTTGCATTGAGGGCTATCTGAAAATGGCTGTGGCACTGAAGTTGCCTGTGAATGTGGAGTTGGTGGCATGTGAAACCTGCATGTGGAGCATTCGTTTGTGTGGGATGCTCTACCAGGTTCATTCC
The DNA here is from genome assembly GCF_030435755.1 of Ochotona princeps. NCBI lineage: Eukaryota > Metazoa > Chordata > Mammalia > Lagomorpha > Ochotonidae > Ochotona > Ochotona princeps. The sequence goes on from NW_026698661.1 coordinate 4,155, forward strand.
TAGATAATTCACTCAAAGGGCACTAAGCATAGAGTGTGAAAACTGAGTTTCCTTCAGAGCTGCTTGGAAGCCTGATGGTGTGTGAAGTTAGTGAGCCAAATGGAGTTGTTCTCCCACAAGAACCACTCGGCTGATCCTTCTTCAATATGCCCTTCACCAACATGCAGTGTTTCCTTGATTGAATTAGCTCTCACAACAATATTTGCGTCTAAAGCCTTTGCATTGAGGGCTATCTGAAAACGGCTGTGGCACTGAAGTTGCCTGAGAATGTGGAGTTGGTGGCATGTGAAACCCGCATGTGGAGCATTCGTTTGTGTGGGATGCTCTACCAGGTTCTCTCATAGATAATGCAGTGAAAGGGCACTAAGCATAGAGTGTGAAAATTGAGTTTCCTTGAGAGCTGCTTGGAAGCCTGATGGTGTGTGAAGTTAGTGAGCCAAATGGAGTTGTTCTCCCACAAGAACCACTCGGCTGATCCTTCTTCAATATGCCCTTCACCAACATGCAGTGTTTCCTTGATTCAATTAGCTCTCACACCAATATTTGCGTCTAGAGCCTTTGCATTGAGGGCTATCTGAAAACGGCTGTGGCGCTGAAGTTGCCTGTGAATGTGGAGTTGGTGGCATGTGAAACCCGCATGTGGAGCATCCTTTTGTGTGGGATGCTCTACCAGGTTCATTCCTAGATAATGCACTCAAAGGGCACTAAGCCTAGAGTGTGAAAACTGAGTTTCCTTGAAAGCTGCTTGGAAGCCTGATGGTGTGTGAAGTTAGTGAGCCAAATGGAGTTGTTCTCCCACAAGAACCACTTGGCTAATCCTTCTTCAATATGCCCTTCACCAACATGCAGTGTTTCCTTGATTGAATTAGCTCTCACACCAATATTTGCGTCTAGAGCCTTTGCATTGAGGGCTATCTGAAAACGGCTGTGGCGCTGAAGTTGCCTGTGAATGTGGAGTTGGTGGCATGTGAAACCCGCATGTGGAGCATTCGTTTGTGTGGGATGCTCACCAAGCTTCATTTCAGTCATAGGCACTCAAAGGGCACTAAGCATAGAGTGTGAAAACTGAGTTTCCTTGAGAGCTGCTTGGAAGCCTGATGGTGTGTGAAGTTAGTGAGCCAAATGGAGTTGTTCTCCCACAAGAACCACTCGGCTGATCCTTCTTCAATATGCCCTTCACCAACATGCAGTGTTTCCTTGATTGAATTAGCTCTCACACCAATATTTGCGTCTAGAGCCTTTGCATTGAGGGCTATCTGAAAACGGCTGTGGCGCTGAAGTTGCCTGAGAATGTGGAGTTGGTGGCATGTGAAACCCGCATGTGGAGCATTCGTTTTTGTGGGATGCTCAGCAAGCTTCATTTCAGTCCTAGGCAGTGAAAGGGCACTAAGCATAGAGTGTGAAAACTGAGTTTCCTTGAGAGCTGCTTGGAAACCTGATGGTGTGTGAAGTTAGTGAGCCAAATGGAGTTGTTCTCCCACAAGAACCATTCGGCTGATCCTTCTTCAATATGCCCTTCACCAACATGCAGTGTTTCCTTGATTGAATTAGCTCTCACACCAATATTTGCGTCTAGAGCCTTTGCATTGAGTGCTATCGGAAAACGACTGTCGCGCTGAAGTTGCCTGTGAATGTGGAGTTGGTGGCATGTGAAACCCGCATGTGGAGCATTCTTTTGTGTGGGATGCTCTACCAGGTTCATTCCTAGATAATGCAGTGAAAGGGCACTAAGCATAGAGTGTGAAAACTGAGTTTCCTTGAGAGCTGCTTGGAAGCCTGATGGTGTGTGAAGTTAGTGAGCCAAATGGAGTTGTTCTCCCACAAGAACCACTTGGCTAATCCTTCTTCAATATGCCCTTCACCAACATGCAGTGTTTCCTTGATTGAATTAGCTCTCACACCAATATTTGCGTCTAGAGCCTTTGCATTGAGGGCTATCTGAAAACGGCTGTGGCGCTGAAGTTGCCTGTGAATGTGGAGTTGGTGGCATGTGAAACCCGCATGTGGAGCATTCGTTTGTGTGGGATGCTCAGCAAGCTTCATTTCAGTCCTAGGCACACAAAGGGCACTAAGCATAGAGTGTGAAAACTGAGTTTCCTTGAGAGCTGCTTGGAAACCTGATGGTGTGTGAAGTTAGTGAGCCAAATGGAGTTGTTCTCCCACAAGATCCACTCGGCTGATCCTTCTTCAATATGCCCTTCACCAACATGCAGTGTTTCCTTGATTGAATTAGCTCTCACACCAATATTTGCGTCTAGAGCCTTTGCATTGAGGGCTATCTGAAAACGGCTGTGGCGCTGAAGTTGCCTGTGAATGTGGAGTTGGTGGCATGTGAAACCCGCATGTGGAGCATTGGTTTGTGTGGGATGCTCAGCAAGCTTCATTTCAGTCCTAGGCACACAAAGGGCACTAAGCATAGAGTGTGAAAACTGAGTTTCCTTGAGAGCTGCTTGGAAGCCTGATGGTGTGTGAAGTTAGTGAGCCAAATGGAGTTGTTCTCCCACAAGAACCACTCGGCTGATCCTTCTTCAATATGCCCTTCACCAACATGCAGTGTTTCCTTGATTGAATTAGCTCTCACACCAATATTTGCGTCTAGAGCCTTTGCATTGAGGGCTGTCTGAAAACGGCTGTGGCGCTGAAGTTGCCTGAGAATGTGGAGTTGGTGGCATGTGAAACCCGCATGTGGAGCATTCTTTTGTGTGGGATGCTCTACCAGGTTCATTCCTAGATAATGCACTCAAAGGGCATTAAGCCTAGAGTGTGAAAACTGAGTTTCCTTGAGAGCTGCTTGGAAGCCTGATGGTGTGTGAAGTTAGTGAGCCAAATGGAGTTGTTCTCCCACAAGAACCACTCGGCTGATCCTTCTTCAATATGCCCTTCACCAACATGCAGTGTTTCCTTGATTGAATTAGCTCTCACACCAATATTTGCGTCTAGAGCCTTTGCATTGAGGGCTATCTGAAAACGGCTGTGGCGCTGAAGTTGCCTGAGAATGTGGAGTTGGTGGCATGTGAAACCCGCATGTGGAGCCTTCGTTTGAGTGGGATGCTCTACCAGGTTCATTCCTAGATAATTCACTCAAAGGGCTCTAAGCATAGAGTGTGAAAACTTAGTTTCCTTGAGAGCTGCTTGGAAGCCTGATGGTGTGTGAAGTTAGTGAGCCAAATGGAGTTGTTCTCCCACAAGAACCACTTGGCTAATCCTTCTTCAATATGCCCTTCACCAACATGCAGTGTTTCCTTGATTGAATTAGCTCTCACACCAATATTTGCGTCTAGAGCCTTTGCATTGAGGGCTATCTGAAAACGGCTGTGGCGCTGAAGTTGCCTGTGAATGTGGAGTTGGTGGCATGTGAAACCCGCATGTGTAACATTCGTTTGTGTGGGATGCTCACCAAGCTTCATTTCAGTCCTAGGCACACAAAGGGCACTAAGCATAGAGTGTGAAAACTGAGTTTCCTTGAGAGCTGCTTGGAAGCCTGATGGTGTGTGAAGTTAGTGAGCCAAATGGAGTTGTTCTCCCAAAAGAACCACTCGGCTGATCCTTCTTCAATATGCCCTTCACCAACATGCAGTGTTTCCTTGATTGAATTAGCTCTCACACCAATATTTGCGTCTAGAGCCTTTGCATTGCGGGCTATCTGAAAACGGCTGTGGCGCTGAAGTTGCCTGTGAATGTGGAGTTGGTGGCATGTGAAACCCGCATGTGGAGCATTCGTTTGTGTGGGATGCTCAGCAAGCTTCATTTCAGTCCTAGGCACACAAAGGGCACTAAGCATAGAGTGTGAAAACTGAGTTTCCTTGAGAGCTGCTTGGAAACCTGATGGTGTGTGAAGTTAGTGAGCCAAATGGAGTTGTTCTCCCACAAGAACCACTCGGCTGATCCTTCTTCAATATGCCCTTCACCAACATGCAGTGTTTCCTTGATTGAATTAGCTCTCACACCAATATTTCCGTCTAGAGCCTTTGCATTGAGGGCTATCTGAAAATGGCTGTGGCACTGAAGTTGCCTGTGAATGTGGAGTTGGTGGCATGTGAAACCTGCATGTGGAGCATTCGTTTGTGTGGGATGCTCTACCAGGTTCATTCCTAGATAATTCACTCAAAGGGCACTAAGCATAGAGTGTGAAAACTGAGTTTCCTTCAGAGCTGCTTGGAAGCCTGATGGTGTGTGAAGTTAGTGAGCCAAATGGAGTTGTTCTCCCACAAGAACCACTCGGCTGATCCTTCTTCAATATGCCCTTCACCAACATGCAGTGTTTCCTTGATTGAATTAGCTCTCTCAACAATATTTGCGTCTAAAGCCTTTGCATTGAGGGCTATCTGAAAACGGCTGTGGCACTGAAGTTGCCTGAGAATGTGGAGTTGGTGGCATGTGAAACCCGCATGTGGAGCATTCGTTTGTGTGGGATGCTCTACCAGGTTCTCTCATAGATAATGCAGTGAAAGGGCACTAAGCATAGAGTGTGAAAATTGAGTTTCCTTGAGAGCTGCTTGGAAGCCTGATGGTGTGTGAAGTTAGTGAGCCAAATGGAGTTGTTCTCCCACAAGAACCACTCGGCTGATCCTTCTTCAATATGCCCTTCACCAACATGCAGTGTTTCCTTGATTCAATTAGCTCTCACACCAATATTTGCGTCTAGAGCCTTTGCATTGAGGGCTATCTGAAAACGGCTGTGGCGCTGAAGTTGCCTGTGAATGTGGAGTTGGTGGCATGTGAAACCCGCATGTGGAGCATCCTTTTGTGTGGGATGCTCTACCAGGTTCATTCCTAGATAATGCACTCAAAGGGCACTAAGCCTAGAGTGTGAAAACTGAGTTTCCTTGAAAGCTGCTTGGAAGCCTGATGGTGTGTGAAGTTAGTGAGCCAAATGGAGTTGTTCTCCCACAAGAACCACTTGGCTAATCCTTCTTCAATATGCCCTTCACCAACATGCAGTGTTTCCTTGATTGAATTAGCTCTCACACCAATATTTGCGTCTAGAGCCTTTGCATTGAGGGCTATCTGAAAACGGCTGTGGCGCTGAAGTTGCCTGTGAATGTGGAGTTGGTGGCATGTGAAACCCGCATGTGGAGCATTCGTTTGTGTGGGATGCTCACCAAGCTTCATTTCAGTCATAGGCACTCAAAGGGCACTAAGCATAGAGTGTGAAAACTGAGTTTCCTTGAGAGCTGCTTGGAAGCCTGATGGTGTGTGAAGTTAGTGAGCCAAATGGAGTTGTTCTCCCACAAGAACCACTCGGCTGATCCTTCTTCAATATGCCCTTCACCAACATGCAGTGTTTCCTTGATTGAATTAGCTCTCACACCAATATTTCCGTCTAGAGCCTTTGCATTGAGGGCTATCTGAAAATGGCTGTGGCACTGAAGTTGCCTGTGAATGTGGAGTTGGTGGCATGTGAAACCCGCATGTGGAGCATTCGTTTGTGTGGGATGCTCTACCAGGTTCATTCCTAGATAATTCACTCAAAGGGCACTAAGCATAGAGTGTGAAAACTGAGTTTCCTTGAGAGCTGCTTGGAAGCCTGATGGTGTGTGAAGTTAGTGAGCCAAATGGAGTTGTTCTCCCACAAGAACCACTCGGCTGATCCTTCTTCAATATGCCCTTCACCAACATGCAGTGTTTCCTTGATTGAATTAGCTCTCACAACAATATTTGCGTCTAAAGCCTTTGCATTGAGGGCTATCTGAAAACGGCTGTGGCACTGAAGTTGCCTGAGAATGTGGAGTTGGTGGCATGTGAAACCCGCATGTGGAGCATTCGTTTGTGTGGGATGCTCTACCACTTTCTCTCATAGATAATGCAGTGAAAGGGCACTAAGCATAGAGTGTGAAAATTGAGTTTCCTTGAGAGCTGCTTGGAAGCCTGATGGTGTGTGAAGTTAGTGAGCCAAATGGAGTTGTTCTCCCACAAGAACCACTCGGCTGATCCTTCTTCAATATGCCCTTCACCAACATGCAGTGTTTCCTTGATTGAATTAGCTCTCACACCAATATTTGCGTCTAGAGCCTTTGCATTGAGGGCTATCTGAAAACGGCTGTGGCGCTGAAGTTGCCTGTGAATGTGGAGTTGGTGGCATGTGAAACCCGCATGTGGAGCATCCTTTTGTGTGGGATGCTCTACCAGGTTCATTCCTAGATAATGCACTCAAAGGGCACTAAGCCTAGAGTGTGAAAACTGAGTTTCCTTGAAAGCTGCTTGGAAGCCTGATGGTGTGTGAAGTTAGTGAGCCAAATGGAGTTGTTCTCCCACAAGAACCACTTGGCTAATCCTTCTTCAATATGCCCTTCACCAACATGCAGTGTTTCCTTGATTGAATTAGCTCTCACACCAATATTTGCGTCTAGAGCCTTTGCATTGAGGGCTATCTGAAAACGGCTGTGGCGCTGAAGTTGCCTGTGAATGTGGAGTTGGTGGCATGTGAAACCCGCATGTGTAACATTCGTTTGTGTGGGATGCTCACCAAGCTTCATTTCAGTCCTAGGCACTCAAAGGGCACTAAGCATAGAGTGTGAAAAGTGAGTTTCCTTGAGAGCTGCTTGGAAGCCTGATGGTGTGTGAAGTTAGTGAGCCAAATGGAGTTGTTCTCCCAAAAGAACCACTCGGCTGATCCTTCTTCAATATGCCCTTCACCAACATGCAGTGTTTCCTTGATTGAATTAGCTCTCACACCAATATTTGCGTCTAGAGCCTTTGCATTGAGGGCTATCTGAAAACGGCTGTGGCGCTGAAGTTGCCTGTGAATGTGGAGTTGGTGGCATGTGAAACCCGCATGTGGAGCATTCGTTTGTGTGGGATGCTCAGCAAGCTTCATTTCAGTCCTAGGCACACAAAGGGCACTAAGCATAGAGTGTGAAAACTGAGTTTCCTTGAGAGCTGCTTGGAAACCTGATGGTGTGTGAAGTTAGTGAGCCAAATGGAGTTGTTCTCCCACAAGAACCACTCGGCTGATCCTTCTTCAATATGCCCTTCACCAACATGCAGTGTTTCCTTGATTGAATTAGCTCTCACACCAATATTTCCGTCTAGAGCCTTTGCATTGAGGGCTATCTGAAAATGGCTGTGGCACTGAAGTTGCCTGTGAATGTGGAGTTGGTGGCATGTGAAACCTGCATGTGGAGCATTCGTTTGTGTGGGATGCTCTACCAGGTTCATTCCTAGATAATTCACTCAAAGGGCACTAAGCATAGAGTGTGAAAACTGAGTTTCCTTCAGAGCTGCTTGGAAGCCTGATGGTGTGTGAAGTTAGTGAGCCAAATGGAGTTGTTCTCCCACAAGAACCACTCGGCTGATCCTTCTTCAATATGCCCTTCACCAACATGCAGTGTTTCCTTGATTGAATTAGCTCTCACAACAATATTTGCGTCTAAAGCCTTTGCATTGAGGGCTATCTGAAAACGGCTGTGGCACTGAAGTTGCCTGAGAATGTGGAGTTGGTGGCATGTGAAACCCGCATGTGGAGCATTCGTTTGTGTGGGATGCTCTACCAGGTTCTCTCATAGATAATGCAGTGAAAGGGCACTAAGCATAGAGTGTGAAAATTGAGTTTCCTTGAGAGCTGCTTGGAAGCCTGATGGTGTGTGAAGTTAGTGAGCCAAATGGAGTTGTTCTCCCACAAGAACCACTCGGCTGATCCTTCTTCAATATGCCCTTCACCAACATGCAGTGTTTCCTTGATTCAATTAGCTCTCACACCAATATTTGCGTCTAGAGCCTTTGCATTGAGGGCTATCTGAAAACGGCTGTGGCGTGGAGGTTGCCTGAGAATGTGGAGTTGGTGGCATGTGAAACCCGCATGTGGAGCATTCTTTTGTGTGGGATGCTCTACCAGGTTCATTCCTAGATAATGCACTCAAAGGGCACTAAGCATAGAGTGTGAAAACTGAGTTTCCTTGAAAGCTGCTTGGAAGCCTGATGGTGTGTGAAGTTAGTGAGCCAAATGGAGTTGTTCTCCCACAAGAACCACTTGGCTAATCCTTCTTCAATATGCCCTTCACCAACATGCAGTGTTTCCTTGATTGAATTAGCTCTCACACCAATATTTGCGTCTAGAGCCTTTGCATTGTGGGCTATCTGAAAACGGCTGTGGCGCTGAAGTTGCCTGTGAATGTGGAGTTGGTGGCATGTGAAACCCGCATGTGGAGCATTCGTTTGTGTGGGATGCTCACCAAGCTTCATTTCAGTCATAGGCACTCAAAGGGCACTAAGCATAGAGTGTGAAAACTGAGTTTCCTTGAGAGCTGCTTGGAAGCCTGATGGTGTGTGAAGTTAGTGAGCCAAATGGAGTTGTTCTCCCACAAGAACCACTCGGCTGATCCTTCTTCAATATGCCCTTCACCAACATGCAGTGTTTCCTTGATTGAATTAGCTCTCACATCAATATTTGCGTCTAGAGCCTTTGCATTGAGGGCTATCTGAAAACGGCTGTGGCGCTGAAGTTGCCTGTGAATGTGGAGTTGGTGGCATGTGAAACCCGCATGTGGAGCATTCGTTTGTGTGGGATGCTCACCAAGCTTCATTTCAGTCTAGGCACTCAAAGGGCACTAAGCATAGAGTGTGAAAACTGAGTTTCCTTGAGAGCTGCTTGGAAGCCTGATGGTGTGTGAAGTTAGTGAGGCAAATGGAGTTGTTCTCCCACAAGAACCACTCGGCTGATCCTTCTTCAATATGCCCTTCAGCAACATGCAGTGTTTCCTTGATTGAATTAGCTCTCACACCAATATTTGCGTCTAGAGTCTTTGCATTGAGGGCTATCTGAAAACGGCTGTGGCGCTGAAGTTGCCTGTGAATGTGGAGTTGGTGGCATGTGAAACCCGCATGTGGAGCATTCGTTTGTGTGGGATGCTCACCAAGCTTCATTTCAGTCCTAGGCACACAAAGGGCACTAAGCATAGAGTGTGAAAACTGAGTTTCCTTGAGAGCTGCTTGGAAGCCTGATGGTGTGTGAAGTTAGTGAGCCAAATGGAGTTGTTCTCCCACAAGAACCACTCGGCTGATCCTTCTTCAATATGCCCTTCACCAACATGCAGTGTTTCCTTGATTGAATTAGCTCTCACACCAATATTTGCGTCTAGAGCCGTTGCATTGAGGGCTATCTGAAAATGGCTGTGGCGCTGAAGTTGCCTGTGAATGTGGAGTTGGTGGCATGTGAAACCTGCACGTGGAGCATTCTTTTGTGTGGGATGCTCTACCAGGTTCATTCCTAGATAATGCACTCAAAGGGCTCTAAGCATAGAGTGTGAAAACTGAGTTTCCATGAGAGCTGCTTGGAAGCCTGATGGTGTGTGAAGTTAGTGAGCCAAATGGAGTTGTTCTGCCACAAGATCCACTCGGCTGATCCTTCTTCAATATGCCCTTCACCAACATGCAGTGTTTCCTTGATTGAATTAGCTCTCACACCAATATTTGCGTCTAGAGCCTTTGCATTGAGGGCTATCTGAAAACGGCTGTGGCGCTGAAGTTGCCTGTGAATGTGGAGTTGGTGGCATGTGAAACCCGCATGTGGAGCATTCGTTTGTGTGGGATGCTCACCAAGCTTCATTTCAGTCCTAGGCACTCAAAGGGCACTAAGCATAGAGTGTGAAAACTGAGTTTCCTTGAGAGCTGCTTGGAAGCCTGATGGTGTGTGAAGTTAGTGAGGCAAATGGAGTTGTTCTCCCACAAGAACCACTCGGCTGATCCTTCTTCAATATGCCCTTCACCAACATGCAGTGTTTCCTTGATTGAATTAGCTCTCACACCAATATTTGCGTCTAGAGCCTTTGCATTGAGGGCTATCTGAAAACGGCTGTGGCGCTGAAGTTGCCTGTGAATGTGGAGTTGGTGGCATGTGAAACCCGCATGTGGAGCATTCGTTTGTGTGGGATGCTCACCAAGCTTCATTTCAGTCCTAGGCACACAAAGGGCACTAAGCATAGAGTGTGAAAACTGAGTTTCCTTGAGAGCTGCTTGGAAGCCTGATGGTGTGTGAAGTTAGTGAGCCAAATGGAGTTGTTCTCCCACAAGAACCACTCGGCTGATCCTTCTTCAATATGCCCTTCACCAACATGCAGTGTTTCCTTGATTGAATTAGCTCTCACATCAATATTTGCGTCTAGAGCCTTTGCATTGAGGGCTATCTGAAAACGGCTGTGGCGCTGAAGTTGCCTGTGAATGTGGAGTTGGTGGCATGTGAAACCCGCATGTGGAGCATTCGTTTGTGTGGGATGCTCACCAAGCTTCATTTCAGTCTAGGCACTCAAAGGGCACTAAGCATAGAGTGTGAAAACTGAGTTTCCTTGAGAGCTGCTTGGAAGCCTGATGGTGTGTGAAGTTAGTGAGGCAAATGGAGTTGTTCTCCCACAAGAACCACTCGGCTGATCCTTCTTCAATATGCCCTTCAGCAACATGCAGTGTTTCCTTGATTGAATTAGCTCTCACACCAATATTTGCGTCTAGAGTCTTTGCATTGAGGGCTATCTGAAAACGGCTGTGGCGCTGAAGTTGCCTGTGAATGTGGAGTTGGTGGCATGTGAAACCCGCATGTGGAGCATTCGTTTGTGTGGGATGCTCACCAAGCTTCATTTCAGTCCTAGGCACACAAAGGGCACTAAGCATAGAGTGTGAAAACTGAGTTTCCTTGAGAGCTGCTTGGAAGCCTGATGGTGTGTGAAGTTAGTGAGCCAAATGGAGTTGTTCTCCCACAAGAACCACTCGGCTGATCCTTCTTCAATATGCCCTTCACCAACATGCAGTGTTTCCTTGATTGAATTAGCTCTCACACCAATATTTGCGTCTAGAGCCGTTGCATTGAGGGCTATCTGAAAATGGCTGTGGCGCTGAAGTTGCCTGTGAATGTGGAGTTGGTGGCATGTGAAACCTGCACGTGGAGCATTCTTTTGTGTGGGATGCTCTACCAGGTTCATTCCTAGATAATGCACTCAAAGGGCTCTAAGCATAGAGTGTGAAAACTGAGTTTCCATGAGAGCTGCTTGGAAGCCTGATGGTGTGTGAAGTTAGTGAGCCAAATGGAGTTGTTCTGCCACAAGATCCACTCGGCTGATCCTTCTTCAATATGCCCTTCACCAACATGCAGTGTTTCCTTGATTGAATTAGCTCTCACACCAATATTTGCGTCTAGAGCCTTTGCATTGAGGGCTATCTGAAAACGGCTGTGGCGCTGAAGTTGCCTGTGAATGTGGAGTTGGTGGCATGTGAAACCCGCATGTGGAGCATTCGTTTGTGTGGGATGCTCACCAAGCTTCATTTCAGTCCTAGGCACTCAAAGGGCACTAAGCATAGAGTGTGAAAACTGAGTTTCCTTGAGAGCTGCTTGGAAGCCTGATGGTGTGTGAAGTTAGTGAGGCAAATGGAGTTGTTCTCCCACAAGAACCACTCGGCTGATCCTTCTTCAATATGCCCTTCACCAACATGCAGTGTTTCCTTGATTGAATTAGCTCTCACACCAATATTTGCGTCTAGAGCCTTTGCATTGAGGGCTATCTGAAAACGGCTGTGGCGCTGAAGTTGCCTGTGAATGTGGAGTTGGTGGCATGTGAAACCCGCATGTGGAGCATTCGTTTGTGTGGGATGCTCACCAAGCTTCATTTCAGTCCTAGGCACACAAAGGGCACTAAGCATAGAGTGTGAAAACTGAGTTTCCTTGAGAGCTGCTTGGAAGCCTGATGGTGTGTGAAGTTAGTGAGCCAAATGGAGTTGTTCTCCCACAAGAACCACTCGGCTGATCCTTCTTCAATATGCCCTTCACCAACATGCAGTGTTTCCTTGATTGGATTAGCTCTCACACCAATATTTGCGTCTAGAGCCTTTGCATTGAGGGCTATCTGAAAGCGGCTGTTTGCTGAAGTTGCCTGAGAATGTGGAGTTGGTGGCATGTGAAACCCGCATGTGGAGCATTCGTTTGTGTGGGATGCTCACCAAGCTTCATTTCAGTCCTAGGCACACAAAGGGCACTAAGCATAGAGTGTGAAAACTGAGTTTCCTTGAGAGCTGCTTGGAAGCCTGATGGTGTGTGAAGTTAGTGAGCCAAATGGAGTTGTTCTCCCACAAAAACCACTCGGCTGATCCTTCTTCAATATGCCCTTCACCAACATGCAGTGTTTCCTTGATTGAATTAGCTCTCACACCAATATTTGCCTCTAGAGCCTTTGCATTGAGGGTTATCTGAAAACGGCTGTGGCGCTGAAGTTGCCTGAGAATGTGGAGTTGGTGGCATGTGAAACCCGCATGTGGAGCATTCTTTTGTGTGGGATGTTCTACCAGGTTCATTCCTAGATAATGCAGTGAAAGGGCACTAAGCATAGAGTGTGAAAACTGAGTTTCCTTGAGAGCTGCTTGGAAGCCTGATGGTGTGTGAAGTTAGTGAGCCAAATGGAGTTGTTCTCCCACAAGAACCACTTGGCTTATCCTTCTTCAATATGCCCTTCACCAACATGCAGTGTTTCGTTGATTGAATTAGCTCTCACACCAATATTTGCGTCTAGAGCCTTTGCATTGAGGGCTATCTGAAAACGGCTGTGGCGCTGAAGTTGCCTGTGAATGTGGAGTTTGTGGCATGTGAAACCCGCATGTGGAGCATTCGTTTGTGTGGGATGCTCAGCAAGCTTCATTTCAGTCCTAGGCACACAAAGGGCACTAAGCATAGAGTGTGAAAACTGAGTTTCCTTGAGAGCTGCTTGGAAGCCTGATGGTGTGTGAAGTTAGTGAGGCAAATGGAGTTGTTCTCCCACAAGAACCACTCGGCTGATCCTTCTTCAATATGCCCTTTACCAACATGCAGTGTTTCCTTGATTGAATTAGCTCTCACACCAATATTTGCGTCTAGAGCCTTTGCATTGAGGGCTATCTGAAAATGGCTGTGGCGCTGAAGTTGCCTGTGAATGTGGAGTTGGTGGCATGTGAAACCCGCATGTGGAGCATTTATTTCTGTGGGATCCTGTACTAGATTCATTCCTAGATAATGCACTCAAAGGGCACTAAGCATAGAGTGTGAAAACTGAGTTTCCTTCAGAGCTGCTTGGAAGCCTGATGGTGTGTGAAGTTAGTGAGCCAAATGGAGTTGTTCTCCCACAAGAACCACTCGGCTGATCCTTCTTCAATATGCCCTTCACCAACATGCAGTGTTTCCTTGATTGAATTAGCTCTCACACCAATATTTGCGTCTAGAGCCTTTGCATTGAGGGCTATCTGAAAACGGCTGTGGCGCTGAAGTTGCCTGTGAATGTGGAGTTGGTGGCATGTGAAACCCGCATGTGGAGCATTCGTTTGTGTGGGATGCTCACCAATCTTCATTTCAGTCCTAGGCACTCAAAGGGCACTAAGCATAGAGTGTGAAAACTGAGTTTCCTTGAGAGCTGCTTGGAAGCCTGATGGTGTGTGAAGTTAGTGAGGCAAATGGAGTTGTTCTCCCACAAGAACCACTCGGCTGATCCTTCTTCAATATGCCCTTCACCAACATGCAGTGTTTCCTTGATTGAATTAGCTCTCACACCAATATTTGCGTCTAGAGCCTTTGCATTGAGGGCTATCTGAAAACGGCTGTGGCGCTGAAGTTGCCTGTGAATGTGGAGTTGGTGGCATGTGAAACCCGCATGTGGAGCATTCGTTTGTGTGGGATGCTCACCAAGGTTCATTTCAGTCCTAGGCACACAAAGGGCACTAAGCATAGAGTGTGAAAACTGAGTTTCCTTGAGAGATGCTTGGAAGCCTGATGGTGTGTGAAGTTAGTGAGCCAAATGGAGTTGTTCTCCCACAAGAACCACTCGGCTGATCCTTCTTCAATATGCCCTTCAGCAACATGCAGTGTTTCCTTGATTGAATTAGCTCTCACACCAATATTTGCGTCTAGAGCCTTTGCATTGAGGGCTATCTGAAAGCGGCTGTTTGCTGAAGTTGCCTGAGAATGTGGAGTTGGTGGCATGTGAAACCCGCATGTGGAGCATTCGTTTGTGTGGGATGCTCACCAAGCTTCATTTCAGTCCTAGGCACACAAAGGGCACTAAGCATAGAGTGTGAAAACTGAGTTTCCTTGAGAGCTGCTTGGAAGCCTGATGGTGTGTGAAGTTAGTGAGCCAAATGGAGTTGTTCTCCCACAAGAACCACTCGGCTGATCCTTCTTCAATATGCCCTTCACCAACATGCAGTGTTTCCTTGATTGAATTAGCTCTCACACCAATATTTGCCTCTAGAGCCTTTGCATTGAGGGTTATCTGAAAACGGCTGTGGCGCTGACGTTGCCTGAGAATTTGGAGTTGGTGGCATGTGAAACCCGCATGTGGAGCATTCTTTTGTGTGGGATGTTCTACCAGGTTCATTCCTAGATAATGCAGTGAAAGGGCACTAAGCATAGAGTGTGAAAACTGAGTTTCCTTGAGAGCTGCTTGGAAGCCTGATGGTGTGTGAAGTTAGTGAGGCAAATGGAGTTGTTCTCCCACAAGAACCACTCGGCTGATCCTTCTTCAATATGCCCTTTACCAACATGCAGTGTTTCCTTGATTGAATTAGCTCTCACACCAATATTTGCGTCTAGAGCCTTTGCATTGAGGGCTATCTGAAAACGGCTGTGGCGCTGAAGTTGCCTGTGAATGTGGAGTTGGTGGCATGTGAAACCCGCATGTGGAGCATTTATTTCTGTGGGATCCTGTACTAGATTCATTCCTAGATAATGCACTCAAAGGGCACTAAGCATAGAGTGTGAAAACTGAGTTTCCATGAGAGCTGCTTGGAAGCCTGATGGTGTGTGAAGTTAGTGAGCCAAATGGAGTTGTTCTCCCACAAGAACCACTCTGCTTATCCTTCTTCAATATGCTCTTCACCAACATGCAGTGTTTCCTTGATTGAATTAGCTCTCACACCAATATTTGCGTCTAGAGCCTTTGCATTGAGGGCTATCTGAAAATGGCTTTGGCGCTGAAGTTGTCTGTGAATGTGGAGTTGGTGGCATGTGAAACCCGCATGTGGAGCATTCGTTTGTGTGGGATGCTCACCAAGCTTCATTTCAGTCCTAGGCACACAAAGGGCACTAAGCATAGAGTGTGAAAACTGAGTTTCCTTGAGAGCTGCTTGGAAGCATGATTGTGTGTGAAGTTAGTGAGCCAAATGGAGTTGTTCTCCCACAAGAACCACTCGGCTGATCCTTCTTCAATATGCCCTTCACCAACATGCAGTGTTTCCTTGAGTGAATTAGCTCTCACACCAATATTTGCCTCTAGAGCCTTTGCATTGAGGGCTATCTGAAAACGGCTGTGGCGCTGAAGTTGCCTGTGAATGTGGAGTTGGTGGCATGTGAAACCCGCATGTGGAGCATTGGTTTGTGTGGGATGCTCTACCAGGTTCATTCCTAGATAATGCAGTGAAAGGGCACTAAGCATAGAGTGTGAAAACTGAGTTTCCTTGAGAGCTGCTTGGAAGCCTGATGGTGTGTGAAGTTAGTGAGCCAAATGGAGTTGTTCTCCCACAAGAACCACTTGGCTAATCCTTCTTCAATATGCCCTTCACCAACATGCAGTGTTTCCTTGATTCAATTAGCTCTCACACCAATATTTGCGTCTAGAGCCTTTGCATTGAGGGCTATCTGAAAACGGCTGTGGCGCTGAAGTCGCCTGTGAATGTGGAGTTGGTGGCATGTGAAACCCGCATATGGAGCATTCGTTTGTGTGGGATGCTCAGCAAGCTTCATTTCAGTCCTAGGCACACAAAGGGCACTAAGCATAGAGTGTGAAAACTGAGTTTCCTTGAGAGCTGCTTGGAAACCTGATGGTGTGTGAAGTTAGTGAGCCAAATGGAGTTGTTCTCCCACAAGAACCACTTGGCTGATCCTTCTTCAATATGCCCTTCACCAACATGCAGTGTTTCCTTGATTGAATTAGCTCTCACACCAATATTTGCATCTAGAGCCTTTGCATTGAGGGCTATCTGAAAACGGCTGAGGCGCTGAAGTTGCCTGTGAATGTGGAGTTGGTGGCATGTGAAACCCGCATGTGGAGCATTCGTTTGTGTGGGATGCTCAGCAAGCTTCATTTCAGTCCTAGGCACACAAAGCGCACTAAGCATAGAGTGTGAAAACTGAGTTTCCTTGAGAGCTGCTTGGAAGCCTGATGGTGTGTGAAGTTAGTGAGGCAAATGGAGTTGTTCTCCCACAAGAACCACTCGGCTGATCCTTCTTCAATATGCCCTTCACCAACATGCAGTGTTTCCTTGATTGAATTAGCTCTCACACCAATATTTGCGTCTAGAGCCTTTGCTTTGAGGGCTATCTGAAAACGGCTGTGGCGCTGAAGTTGCCTGTGAATGTGGAGTTGGTGGCATGTGAAACCCGCATGTGGAGCATTCGTTTGTGTGGGATGCTCACCAAGCTTCATTTCAGTCCTAGGCACACAAAGGGCACTAAGCATAGAGTGTGAAAACTGAGTTTCCTTGAGAGGTGCTTGGAAGCCTGATGGTGTGTGAAGTTAGTGAGCCAAATGGAGTTGTTCTCCCACAAGAACCACTCGGCTGATCCTTCTTCAATATGCCCTTCACCAACATGCAGTGTTTCCTTGATTGAATTAGCTCTCACACCAATATTTGCGTCTAGAGCCTTTGCATTGAGGGCTATCTGAAAACGGCTGTGGCGCTGAAGTTGCCTGAGAATGTGGAGTTTGTGGCATG
The DNA here is from genome assembly GCF_030435755.1 of Ochotona princeps. Lineage (NCBI taxonomy): Eukaryota > Metazoa > Chordata > Mammalia > Lagomorpha > Ochotonidae > Ochotona > Ochotona princeps. Next base: position 20,805 of record NW_026698661.1, read on the forward strand.
TGGAACCCGCATGTGGAGCATTCGTTTGTGTGGGATGCTCTACCTGGTTCATTCCTAGATAATGCACTCAAAGGGCACTAAGCATAGAGTGTGAAAACTGAGTTTCCTTCAGAGCTGCTTGGAAGCCTGATGGTGTGTGAAGTTAGTGAGCCAAATGGAGTTGTTCTCCCACAAGAACCACTCGGCTGATCCTTCTTCAATATGCCCTTCACCAACATGCAATGTTTCCTTGATTGAATTAGCTCTCACACCAATATTTGCGTCTAGAGCCTTTGCATTGAGGGCTATCTGAAAACGGCTGTGGCGCTGAAGTTGCCTGTGAATGTGGAGTTGGTGGCATGTGAAACCCGCATGTGGAGCATTCGTTTGTGTGGGATGCTCAGCAAGATTCATTTCAGTCCTAGGCACACAAAGGGCACTAAGCATAGAGTGTGAAAACTGAGTTTCCTTGAGAGCTGCTTGGAAGCCTGATGGTGTGTGAAGTTAGTGAGCCAAATGGAGTTGTTCTCCCACAAGAACCACTTGGCTGATCTTTCTTCAATATGCCCTTCACCAACATGCAGTGTTTCCTTGATTGAATTAGCTCTCACACCAATATTTGCGTCTAGAGCCTTTGCATTGAGGGCTATCTGAAAACGGCTGTGGCGCTGAAGTTGCCTGTGAATGTGGAGTTTGTGGCATGTGAAACCCGCATGTGGAGCATTCGTTTGTGTGGGATGCTGTACCAGGTTCATTCCTAGATAATGCACTCAAAGGGCACTAAGCATAGAGTGTGAAAACTGAGTTTCCATGAGAGATGCTTGGAAGCCTGATGGTGTGTGAAGTTAGTGAGCCAAATGGAGTTGTTCTCCCACAAGAACCACTCGGCTGATCCTTCTTCAATATGCCCTTCACCAACATGCAGTGTTTCCTTGATTGAATTAGCTCTCACACCAATATTTGCGTCTAGAGCCTTTGCATTGAGGGCTATCTGAAAACGGCTGTGGCGCTGAAGTTGCCTGAGAATGTGGAGTTTGTGGCATGTGGAACCCGCATGTGGAGCATTCGTTTGTGTGGGATGCTCTACCTGGTTCATTCCTAGATAATGCACTCAAAGGGCACTAAGCATAGAGTGTGAAAACTGAGTTTCCTTGAGAGCTGCTTGGAAGCCTGATGGTGTGTGAAGTTAGTGAGCCAAATGGAGTTGTTCTCCCACAAGAACCACTTGGCTAATCCTTCTTCAATATGCCCTTCACCAACATGCAGTGTTTCCTTGATTGAATTAGCTCTCACACCAATATTTGCGTCTAGAGCCTTTGCATTGAGGGCTATCTGAAAACGGCTGTGGCGCTGAAGTTGCCTGTGAATGTGGAGTTGGTGGCATGTGAAACCCGCATGTGGAGCATTCTTTTGTGTGGGATGCTCAGCAAGCTTCATTTCAGTCCTAGGCACACAAAGGGCACTAAGCATAGAGTGTGAAAACTGAGTTTCCTTGAGAGCTGCTTGGAAACCTGATGGTGTGTGAAGTTAGTGAGCCAAATGGAGTTGTTCTCCCACAAGAACCACTTGGCTGATCCTTCTTCAATATGCCCTTCACCAACATGCAGTGTTTCCTTGATTGAATTAGCTCTCACACCAATATTTGCATCTAGAGCCTTTGCATTGAGGGCTATCTGAAAACGGCTGTGGCGCTGAAGTTGCCTGTGAATGTGGAGTTGGTGGCATGTGAAACCCGCATGTGGAGCATTCGTTTGTGTGGGATGCTCAGCAAGCTTCATTTCAGTCCTAGGCACACAAAGCGCACTAAGAATAGAGTGTGAAAACTGAGTTTCCTTGAGAGCTGCTTGGAAGCCTGATGGTGTGTGAAGTTAGTGAGGCAAATGGAGTTGTTCTCCCACAAGAACCACTCGGCTGATCCTTCTTCAATATGCCCTTCACCAACATGCAGTGTTTCCTTGATTGAATTAGCTCTCACACCAATATTTGCGTCTAGAGCCTTTGCATTGAGGGCTATCTGAAAACGGCTGTGGCGCTGAAGTTGCCTGAGAATGTGGAGTTTGTGGCATGTGGAACCCGCATGTGGAGCATTCGTTTGTGTGGGATGCTCTACCTGGTTCATTCCTAGATAATGCACTCAAAGGGCACTAAGCATAGAGTGTGAAAACTGAGTTTCCTTCAGAGCTGCTTGGAAGCCTGATGGTGTGTGAAGTTAGTGAGCCAAATGGAGTTGTTCTCCCACAAGAACCACTCGGCTGATCCTTCTTCAATATGCCCTTCACCAACATGCAATGTTTCCTTGATTGAATTAGCTCTCACACCAATATTTGCGTCTAGAGCCTTTGCATTGAGGGCTATCTGAAAACGGCTGTGGCGCTGAAGTTGCCTGTGAATGTGGAGTTGGTGGCATGTGAAACCCGCATGTGGAGCATTCGTTTGTGTGGGATGCTCAGCAAGATTCATTTCAGTCCTAGGCACACAAAGGGCACTAAGCATAGAGTGTGAAAACTGAGTTTCCTTGAGAGCTGCTTGGAAGCCTGATGGTGTGTGAAGTTAGTGAGCCAAATGGAGTTGTTCTCCCACAAGAACCACTTGGCTGATCTTTCTTCAATATGCCCTTCACCAACATGCAGTGTTTCCTTGATTGAATTAGCTCTCACACCAATATTTGCGTCTAGAGCCTTTGCATTGAGGGCTATCTGAAAACGGCTGTGGCGCTGAAGTTGCCTGTGAATGTGGAGTTTGTGGCATGTGAAACCCGCATGTGGAGCATTCGTTTGTGTGGGATGCTGTACCAGGTTCATTCCTAGATAATGCACTCAAAGGGCACTAAGCATAGAGTGTGAAAACTGAGTTTCCATGAGAGATGCTTGGAAGCCTGATGGTGTGTGAAGTTAGTGAGCCAAATGGAGTTGTTCTCCCACAAGAACCACTCGGCTGATCCTTCTTCAATATGCCCTTCACCAACATGCAGTGTTTCCTTGATTGAATTAGCTCTCACACCAATATTTGCGTCTAGAGCCTTTGCATTGAGGGCTATCTGAAAACGGCTGTGGCGCTGAAGTTGCCTGAGAATGTGGAGTTTGTGGCATGTGGAACCCGCATGTGGAGCATTCGTTTGTGTGGGATGCTCTACCTGGTTCATTCCTAGATAATGCACTCAAAGGGCACTAAGCATAGAGTGTGAAAACTGAGTTTCCTTGAGAGCTGCTTGGAAGCCTGATGGTGTGTGAAGTTAGTGAGCCAAATGGAGTTGTTCTCCCACAAGAACCACTTGGCTAATCCTTCTTCAATATGCCCTTCACCAACATGCAGTGTTTCCTTGATTGAATTAGCTCTCACACCAATATTTGCGTCTAGAGCCTTTGCATTGAGGGCTATCTGAAAACGGCTGTGGCGCTGAAGTTGCCTGTGAATGTGGAGTTGGTGGCATGTGAAACCCGCATGTGGAGCATTCTTTTGTGTGGGATGCTCAGCAAGCTTCATTTCAGTCCTAGGCACACAAAGGGCACTAAGCATAGAGTGTGAAAACTGAGTTTCCTTGAGAGCTGCTTGGAAACCTGATGGTGTGTGAAGTTAGTGAGCCAAATGGAGTTGTTCTCCCACAAGAACCACTTGGCTGATCCTTCTTCAATATGCCCTTCACCAACATGCAGTGTTTCCTTGATTGAATTAGCTCTCACACCAATATTTGCATCTAGAGCCTTTGCATTGAGGGCTATCTGAAAACGGCTGTGGCGCTGAAGTTGCCTGTGAATGTGGAGTTGGTGGCATGTGAAACCCGCATGTGGAGCATTCGTTTGTGTGGGATGCTCAGCAAGCTTCATTTCAGTCCTAGGCACACAAAGCGCACTAAGAATAGAGTGTGAAAACTGAGTTTCCTTGAGAGCTGCTTGGAAGCCTGATGGTGTGTGAAGTTAGTGAGGCAAATGGAGTTGTTCTCCCACAAGAACCACTCGGCTGATCCTTCTTCAATATGCCCTTCACCAACATGCAGTGTTTCCTTGATTGAATTAGCTCTCACACCAATATTTGCGTCTAGAGCCTTTGCTTTGAGGGCTATCTGAAAACGGCTGTGGCGCTGAAGTTGCCTGTGAATGTGGAGTTGGTGGCATGTGAAACCCGCATGTGGAGCATTCGTATGTGTGGGATGCTCACCAAGCTTCATTTCAGTCCTAGGCACACAAAGGGCACTAAGCATAGAGTGTGAAAACTCAGTTTCCTTGAGAGGTGCTTGGAAGCCTGATGGTGTGTGAAGTTAGTGAGCCAAATGGAGTTGTTCTCCCACAAGAACCACTCGGCTGATCCTTCTTCAATATGCCCTTCACCAACATGCAGTGTTTCCTTGATTGAATTAGCTCTCACACCAATATTTGCGTCTAGAGCCTTTGCATTGAGGGCTATCTGAAAACGGCTGTGGCGCTGAAGTTGCCTGAGAATGTGGAGTTTGTGGCATGTGGAACCCGCATGTGGAGCATTCGTTTGTGTGGGATGCTCTACCTGGTTCATTCCTAGATAATGCACTCAAAGGGCACTAAGCATAGAGTGTGAAAACTGAGTTTCCTTGAGAGCTGCTTGGAAGCCTGATGGTGTGTGAAGTTAGTGAGCCAAATGGAGTTGTTCTCCCACAAGAACCACTCGGCTGATCCTTCTTCAATATGCCCTTCACCAACATGCAGTGTTTCCTTGATTGAATTAGCTCTCACACCAATATTTGCGTCTAGAGCCTTTGCATTGAGGGCTATCGGAAAACGGCTGTGGCGCTGAAGTTGCCTGTGAATGTGGAGTTGGTGGCATGTGAAACCCGCATGTGGAGCATTCTTTTGTGTGGGATGCTCTACCAGGTTCATTCCTTGATAATGCACTCAAAGGGCACTAAGCATAGAGTGTGAAAACTGAGTTTCCTTGAGAGCTGCTTGGAAGCCTGATGGTGTGTGAAGTTAGTGAGCCAAATGGAGTTGTTCTCCCACAAGAACCACTTGGCTAATCCTTCTTCAATATGCCCTTCACCAACATGCAGTGTTTCCTTGATTGAATTAGCTCTCACACCAATATTTGCGTCTAGAGCCTTTGCATTGAGGGCTATCTGAAAACGGCTGTGGCGCTGAAGTTGCCTGTGAATGTGGAGTTGGTGGCATGTGAAACCCGCATATGGAGCATTCGTTTGTGTGGGATGCTCAGCAAGCTTCATTTCAGTCCTAGGCACACAAAGGACACTAAGCATAGAGTGTGAAAACTGAGTTTCCTTGAGAGCTGCTTGGAAACCTGATGGTGTGTGAAGTTAGTGAGACAAATGGAGTTGTTCTCCCACAAGAACCACTTGGCTGATCCTTCTTCAATATGCCCTTCACCAACATGCAGTGTTTCCTTGATTGAATTAGCTCTCACACCAATATTTGCATCTAGAGCCTTTGCATTGAGGGCTATCTGAAAACGGCTGTGGCGCTGAAGCTGCCTGTGAATGTGGAGTTGGTGGCATGTGAAACCCGCATGTGGAGCATTCGTTTGTGTGGGATGCTCAGCAAGCTTCATTTCAGTCCTAGGCACACAAAGCGCACTAAGCATAGAGTGTGAAAACTGAGTTTCCTTGAGAGCTGCTTGGAAGCCTGATGGTGTGTGAAGTTAGTGAGGCAAATGGAGTTGTTCTCCCACAAGAACCACTCGGCTGATCCTTCTTCAATATGCCCTTCACCAACATGCAGTGTTTCCTTGATTGAATTAGCTCTCACACCAATATTTGCGTCTAGAGCCTTTGCTTTGAGGGCTATCTGAAAACGGCTGTGGCGCTGAAGTTGCCTGTGAATGTGGAGTTTGTGGCATGTGAAACCCGCATGTGGAGCATTCGTTTGTGTGGGATGCTCACCAAGCTTCATTTCAGTCCTAGGCACACAAAGGGCACTAAGCATAGAGTGTGAAAACTCAGTTTCCTTGAGAGGTGCTTGGAAGCCTGATGGTGTGTGAAGTTAGTGAGCCAAATGGAGTTGTTCTCCCACAAGAACCACTCGGCTGATCCTTCTTCAATATGCCCTTCACCAACATGCAGTGTTTCCTTGATTGAATTAGCTCTCACACCAATATTTGCGTATAGAGCCTTTGCATTGAGTGCTATCAGAAAACGGCTGTGGCGCTGAAGTTGCCTGTGAATGTGGAGTTGGTGGCATGTGAAACCCGCATGTGGAGCATTCGTTTGTGTGGGATGCTCACCAAGCTTCATTTCAGTCCTAGGCACTCAATGGGCACTAAGCATAGAGTGTGAAAACTGAGTTTCCTTGAGAGCTGCTTGGAAGCCTGATGGTGTGTGAAGTTAGTGAGCCAAATGGAGTTGTTCTCCCACAAGAACCACTCGGCTGATCCTTCTTCAATATGCCCTTCACCAACATGCAGTGTTTCCTTGATTGAATTAGCTCTCACACCAATATTTGCGTCTAGAGCCGTTGCATTGAGGGCTATCTGAAAATGGCTGTGGCGCTGAAGTTGCCTGTGAATGTGGAGTTGGTGGCATGTGAAACCTGCACGTGGAGCATTCTTTTGTGTGGGATGCTCTACCAGGTTCATTCCTAGATAATGCACTCAAAGGGCACTAAGCATAGAGTGTGAAAACTGAGTTTCCATGAGAGCTGCTTGGAAGCCTGATGGTGTGTGAAGTTAGTGAGCCAAATGGAGTTGTTCTGCCACAAGATCCACTCGGCTGATCCTTCTTCAATATGCCCTTCACCAACATGCAGTGTTTCCTTGATTGAATTAGCTCTCACACCAATATTTGCGTCTAGAGCCTTTGCATTGAGGGCTATCTGAAAACGGCTGTGGCGCTGAAGTTGCCTGTGAATGTGGAGTTGGTGGCATGTGAAACCCGCATGTGGAGCATTCGTTTGTGTGGGATGCTCACCAAGCTTCATTTCAGTCCTAGGCACTTAAAGGGCACTAAGCATAGAGTGTGAAAACTGAGTTTCCTTGAGAGCTGCTTGGAAGCCTGATGGTGTGTGAAGTTAGTGAGGCAAATGGAGTTGTTCTCCCACAAGAACCACTCGGCTGATCCTTCTTCAATATGCCCTTCACCAACATGCAGTGTTTCCTTGATTGAATTAGCTCTCACACCAATATTTGCGTCTAGAGCCTTTGCATTGAGGGCTATCTGAAAACGGCTGTGGCGCTGAAGTTGCCTGTGAATGTGGAGTTGGTGGCATGTGAAACCCGCATGTGGAGCATTCGTTTGTGTGGGATGCTCAGCAAGCTTCATTTCAGTCCTAGGCACACAAAGGGCACTAAGCATAGAGTGTGAAAACTGAGTTTCCTTGAGAGCTGCTTGGAAGCCTGATGGTGTGTGAAGTTAGTGAGCCAAATGGAGTTGTTCTCCCACAAGAACCACTCGGCTGATCCTTCTTCAATATGCCCTTCACCAACATGCAGTGTTTCCTTGATTGAATTAGCTCTCACACCAATATTTGCGTCTAGAGCCTTTGCATTGAGGGCTATCTGAAAGCGGCTGTTTGCTGAAGTTGCCTGAGAATGTGGAGTTGGTGGCATGTGAAACCCGCATGTGGAGCATTCGTTTGTGTGGGATGCTCACCAAGCTTCATTTCAGTCCTAGGCACACAAAGGGCACTAAGCATAGAGTGTGAAAACTGAGTTTCCTTGAGAGCTGCTTGGAAGCCTGATGGTGTGTGAAGTTAGTGAGCCAAATGGAGTTGTTCTCCCACAAAAACCACTCAGCTGATCCTTCTTCAATATGCCCTTCACCAACATGCAGTGTTTCCTTGATTGAATTAGCTCTCACACCAATATTTGCCTCTAGAGCCTTTGCATTGAGGGTTATCTGAAAACGGCTGTGGCGCTGAAGTTGCCTGAGAATGTGGAGTTGGTGGCATGTGAAACCCGCATGTGGAGCATTCTTTTGTGTGGATGTTCTACCAGGTTCATTCCTAGATAATGCAGTGAAAGGGCACTAAGCATAGAGTGTGAAAACTGAGTTTCCTTGAGAGCTGCTTGGAAGCCTGATGGTGTGTGAAGTTAGTGAGCCAAATGGAGTTGTTCTCCCACAAGAACCACTTGGCTTATCCTTCTTCAATATGCCCTTCACCAACATGCAGTGTTTCGTTGATTGAATTAGCTCTCACACCAATATTTGCGTCTAGAGCCTTTGCATTGAGGGCTATCTGAAAACGGCTGTGGCGCTGAAGTTGCCTGTGAATGTGGAGTTGGTGGCATGTGAAACCCGCATGTGGAGCATTCGTTTGTGTGGGATGCTCAGCAAGCTTCATTTCAGTCCTAGGCACACAAAGGGCACTAAGCATAGAGTGTGAAAACTGAGTTTCCTTGAGAGCTGCTTGGAAGCCTGATGGTGTGTGAAGTTAGTGAGGCAAATGGAGTTGTTCTCCCACAAGAACCACTCGGCTGATCCTTCTTCAATATGCCCTTTACCAACATGCAGTGTTTCCTTGATTGAATTAGCTCTCACACCAATATTTGCGTCTAGAGCCTTTGCATTGAGGGCTATCTGAAAACGGCTGTGGCGCTGAAGTTGCCTGTGAATGTGGAGTTGGTGGCATGTGAAACCCGCATGTGGAGCATTTATTTCTGTGGGATCCTGTACTAGATTCATTCCTAGATAATGCACTCAAAGGGCACTAAGCATAGAGTGTGAAAACTGAGTTTCCATGAGAGCTGCTTGGAAGCCTGATGGTGTGTGAAGTTAGTGAGCCAAATGGAGTTGTTCTCCCACAAGAACCACTCGGCTGATCCTTCTTCAATATGCCCTTCACCAACATGCAGTGTTTCCTTGATTGAATTAGCTCTCACACCAATATTTGCGTCTAGAGCCTTTGCATTGAGGGCTATCTGAAAACGGCTGTGGCGCTGAAGTTGCCTGTGAATGTGGAGTTGGTGGCATGTGAAACCCGCATGTGGAGCATTCGTTTGTGTGGGATGCTCACCAATCTTCATTTCAGTCCTAGGCACTCAAAGGGCACTAAGCATAGAGTGTGAAAACTGAGTTTCCTTGAGAGCTGCTTGGAAGCCTGATGGTGTGTGAAGTTAGTGAGGCAAATGGAGTTGTTCTCCCACAAGAACCACTCGGCTGATCCTTCTTCAATATGCCCTTCACCAACATGCAGTGTTTCCTTGATTGAATTAGCTCTCACACCAATATTTGCGTCTAGAGCCTTTGCATTGAGGGCTATCTGAAAACGGCTGTGGCGCTGAAGTTGCCTGTGAATGTGGAGTTGGTGGCATGTGAAACCCGCATGTGGAGCATTCGTTTGTGTGGGATGCTCACCAAGGTTCATTTCAGTCCTAGGCACACAAAGGGCACTAAGCATAGAGTGTGAAAACTGAGTTTCCTTGAGAGATGCTTGGAAGCCTGATGGTGTGTGAAGTTAGTGAGCCAAATGGAGTTGTTCTCCCACAAGAACCACTCGGCTGATCCTTCTTCAATATGCCCTTCACCAACATGCAGTGTTTCCTTGATTGAATTAGCTCTCACACCAATATTTGCGTCTAGAGCCTTTGCATTGAGGGCTATCTGAAAGCGGCTGTTTGCTGAAGTTGCCTGAGAATGTGGAGTTGGTGGCATGTGAAACCCGCATGTGGAGCATTCGTTTGTGTGGGATGCTCACCAAGCTTCATTTCAGTCCTAGGCACACAAAGGGCACTAAGCATAGAGTGTGAAAACTGAGTTTCTTGAGAGCTGCTTGGAAGCCTGATGGTGTGTGAAGTTAGTGAGCCAAATGGAGTTGTTCTCCCACAAGAACCACTCGGCTGATCCTTCTTCAATATGCCCTTCACCAACATGCAGTGTTTCCTTGATTGAATTAGCTCTCACACCAATATTTGCCTCTAGAGCCTTTGCATTGAGGGTTATCTGAAAACGGCTGTGGCGCTGAAGTTGCCTGAGAATGTGGAGTTGGTGGCATGTGAAACCCGCATGTGGAGCATTCTTTTGTGTGGGATGTTCTACCAGGTTCATTCCTAGATAATGCAGTGAAAGGGCACTAAGCATAGAGTGTGAAAACTGAGTTTCCTTGAGAGCTGCTTGAAGCCTGATGGTGTGTGAAGTTAGTGAGCAAATGGAGTTGTTCTCCCACAAGAACCACTTGGCTTATCCTTCTTCAATATGCCCTTCACCAACATGCAGTGTTTCGTTGATTGAATTAGCTCTCACACCAATATTTGCGTCTAGAGCCTTTGCATTGAGGGCTATCTGAAAACGGCTGTGGCGCTGAAGTTGCCTGTGAATGTGGAGTTGGTGGCATGTGAAACCCGCATGTGGAGCATTCGTTTGTGTGGGATGCTCAGCAAGCTTCATTTCAGTCCTAGGCACACAAAGGGCACTAATCATAGAGTGTGAAAACTGAGTTTCCTTGAGAGCTGCTTGGAAGCCTGATGGTGTGTGAAGTTAGTGAGGCAAATGGAGTTGTTCTCCCACAAGAACCACTCGGCTGATCCTTCTTCAATATGCCCTTTACCAACATGCAGTGTTTCCTTGATTGAATTAGCTCTCACACCAATATTTGCGTCTAGAGCCTTTGCATTGAGGGCTATCTGAAAACGGCTGTGGCGCTGAAGTTGCCTGTGAATGTGGAGTTGGTGGCATGTGAAACCCGCATGTGGAGCATTTATTTCTGTGGGATCCTGTACTAGATTCATTCCTAGATAATGCACTCAAAGGGCACTAAGCATAGAGTGTGAAAACTGAGTTTCCATGAGAGCTGCTTGGAAGCCTGATGGTGTGTGAAGTTAGTGAGCCAAATGGAGTTTGTTCTCCCACAAGAACCACTCGGCTTATCCTTCTTCAATATGCTCTTCACCAACATGCAGTGTTTCCTTGATTGAATTAGCTCTCACACCAATATTTGCGTCTAGAGCCTTTGCATTGAGGGCTATCTGAAAATGGCTTTGGCGCTGAAGTTGTCTGTGAATGTGGAGTTTGTGGCATGTGGAACCCGCATGTGGAGCATTCGTTTGTGTGGGATGCTCAGCAAGCTTCATTTCAGTCCTAGGCACACAAAGGGCACTAAGCATAGAGTGTGAAAACTGAGTTTCCTTGAGAGCTGCTTGGAAGCATGATTGTGTGTGAAGTTAGTGAGCCAAATGGAGTTGTTCTCCACAAGAACCACTCGGCTGATCCTTCTTCAATATGACCCTTCACCAACATGCAGTGTTTCCTTGAGTGAATTAGCTCTCACACCAATATTTGCCTCTAGAGCCTTTGCATTGAGGGCTATCTGAAAACGGCTGTGGCGCTGAAGTTGCCTGTGAATGTGGAGTTGGTGGCATGTGAAACCCGCATGTGGAGCATTGGTTTGTGTGGGATGCTCTACCAGGTTCATTCCTAGATAATGCAGTGAAAGGGCACTAAGCATAGAGTGTGAAAACTGAGTTTCCTTGAGAGCTGCTTGGAAGCCTGATGGTGTGTGAAGTTAGTGAGCCAAATGGAGTTGTTCTCCCACAAGAACCACTTGGCTAATCCTTCTTCAATATGCCCTTCACCAACATGCAGTGTTTCCTTGATTGAATTAGCTCTCACACCAATATTTGCGTCTAGAGCCTTTGCATTGAGGGCTATCTGAAAACGGCTGTGGCGCTGAAGTTGCCTGTGAATGTGGAGTTGGTGGCATGTGAAACCCGCATGTGGAGCATTCGTTTGTGTGGGATGCTCAGCAAGCTTCATTTCAGTCCTAGGCACACAAAGGGCACTAAGCATAGAGTGTGAAAACTGAGTTTCCTTGAGAGCTGCTTGGAAACCTGATGGTGTGTGAAGTTAGTGAGCCAAATGGAGTTGTTCTCCCACAAGAACCACTCGGCTGATCCTTCTTCAATATGCCCTTCACCAACATGCAGTGTTTCCTTGATTGAATTAGCTCTCACACCAATATTTGCGTCTAGAGCCTTTGCATTGAGGGCTATCTGAAAACGGTTGTGGCGCTGAAGTTGCCTGAGAATTTGGAGTTGGTGGCATGTGAAACCCGCATGTGGAGCATTGGTTTGTGTGGGATGCTCACCAAGCTTCATTTCAGTCCTAGGCACACAAAGGGCACTAAGCATAGAGTGTGAAAACTGAGTTTCCTTGAGAGCTGCTTGGAAGCATGATTGTGTGTGAAGTTAGTGAGCCAAATGGAGTTGTTCTCCCACAAGAACCACTCGGCTGATCCTTCTTCAATATGCCCTTCACCAACATGCAGTGTTTCCTTGATTGAATTAGCTCTCACACCAATATTTGCGTCTAGAGCCTTTGCATTGAGGGCTATCTGAAAACGGCTGTGGCGCTGAAGTTGCCTGTGAATGTGGAGTTGGTGGCATGTGAAACCCGCATGTGGAGCATTCTTTTGTGTGGGATGCTCTACCAGGTTCATTCCTAGATAATTCACTCAAAGGGCATTAAGCCTAGAGTGTGAAAACTGAGTTTCCTTGAGAGCTGCTTGGAAGCCTGATGGTGTGTGAAGTTAGTGAGCCAAATGGAGTTGTTCTCCCACAAGAACCACTCGGCTGATCCTTCTTCAATATGCCCTTCACCAACATGCAGTGTTTCCTTGATTGAATTAGCTCTCACACCAATATTTGCGTCTAGAGCCTTTGCATTGAGGGCTGTCTGAAAACGGCTGTGGCGCTGAAGTTGCCTGTGAATGTGGAGTTGGTGGCATGTGAAACCCGCATGTGGAGCATTCTTTTGTGTGGGATGCTCTACCAGGTTCATTCCTAGATAATGCACTCAAAGGGCACTAAGCATAGAGTGTGAAAACTGAGTTTCCATGAGAGCTGCTTGGAAGCCTGATGGTGTGTGAAGTTAGTGAGCCAAATGGAGTTGTTCTGCCACAAGATCCACTCGGCTGATCCTTCTTCAATATGCCCTTCACCAACATGCAGTGTTTCCTTGATTGAATTAGCTCTCACACCAATATTTGCGTATAGAGCCTTTGCATTGAGTGCTATCAGAAAACGGCTGTGGCGCTGAAGTTGCCTGTGAATGTGGAGTTGGTGGCATGTGAAACCCGCATGTGGAGCATTCGTTTGTGTGGGATGCTCACCAAGCTTCATTTCAGTCCTAGGCACTCAATGGGCACTAAGCATAGAGTGTGAAAACTGAGTTTCCTTGAGAGCTGCTTGGAAGCCTGATGGTGTGTGAAGTTAGTGAGCCAAATGGAGTTGTTCTCCCACAAGAACCACTCGGCTGATCCTTCTTCAATATGCCCTTCACCAACATGCAGTGTTTCCTTGATTGAATTAGCTCTCACACCAATATTTGCGTCTAGAGCCGTTGCATTGAGGGCTATCTGAAAATGGCTGTGGCGCTGAAGTTGCCTGTGAATGTGGAGTTGGTGGCATGTGAAACCTGCACGTGGAGCATTCTTTTGTGTGGGATGCTCTACCAGGTTCATTCCTAGATAATGCACTCAAAGGGCACTAAGCATAGAGTGTGAAAACTGAGTTTCCATGAGAGCTGCTTGGAAGCCTGATGGTGTGTGAAGTTAGTGAGCCAAATGGAGTTGTTCTGCCACAAGATCCACTCGGCTGATCCTTCTTCAATATGCCCTTCACCAACATGCAGTGTTTCCTTGATTGAATTAGCTCTCACACCAATATTTGCGTCTAGAGCCTTTGCATTGAGGGCTATCTGAAAACGGCTGTGGCGCTGAAGTTGCCTGTGAATGTGGAGTTGGTGGCATGTGAAACCCGCATGTGGAGCATTGGTTTGTGTGGGATGCGCTCCAAGCTTCATTTCAGTCCTAGGCACTCAAAGGGCACTAAGCATAGAGTGTGAAAACTGAGTTTCCTTGAGAGCTGCTTGGAAGCCTGATGGTGTGTGAAGTTAGTGAGGCAAATGGAGTTGTTCTCCCACAAGAACCACTCGGCTGATCCTTCTTCAATATGCCCTTCACCAACATGCAGTGTTTCCTTGATTGAATTAGCTCTCACACCAATATTTGCGTCTAGAGCCTTTGCATTGAGGGCTATCTGAAAACGGCTGTGGCGCTGAAGTTGCCTGTGAATGTGGAGTTGGTGGCATGTGAAACCCGCATGTGGAGCATTCGTTTGTGTGGGATGCTCACCAAGGTTCATTTCAGTCCTAGGCACACAAAGGGCACTAAGCATAGAGTGTGAAAACTGAGTTTCCTTGAGAGCTGCTTGGAAGCCTGATGGTGTGTGAAGTTAGTGAGCCAAATGGAGTTGTTCTCCCACAAGAACCACTCGGCTGATCCTTCTTCAATATGCCCTTCACCAACATGCAGTGTTTCCTTGATTGAATTAGCTCTCACACCAATATTTGCGTCTAGAGCCTTTGCATTGAGGGCTATCTGAAAGCGGCTGTTTACTGAAGTTGCCTGAGAATGTGGAGTTGGTGGCATGTGAAACCCGCATGTGGAGCATTCGTTTGTGTGGGATGCTCACCAAGCTTCATTTCAGTCCTAGGCACACAAAGGGCACTAAGCATAGAGTGTGAAAACTGAGTTTCCTTGAGAGCTGCTTGGAAGCCTGATGGTGTGTGAAGTTAGTGAGCCAAATGGAGTTGTTCTCCCACAAAAACCACTCGGCTGATCCTTCTTCAATATGCCCTTCACCAACATGCAGTGTTTCCTTGATTGAATTAGCTCTCACACCAATATTTGCCTCTAGAGCCTTTGCATTGAGGGTTATCTGAAAACGGCTGTGGCGCTGAAGTTGCCTGAGAATGTGGAGTTGGTGGCATGTGAAACCCGCATGTGGAGCATTCTTTTGTGTGGGATGTTCTACCAGGTTCATTCCTAGATAATGCAGTGAAAGGGCACTAAGCATAGAGTGTGAAAACTGAGTTTCCTTGAGAGCTGCTTGGAAGCCTGATGGTGTGTGAAGTTAGTGAGCCAAATGGAGTTGTTCTCCCACAAGAACCACTTGGCTTATCCTTCTTCAATATGCCCTTCACCAACATGCAGTGTTTCGTTGATTGAATTAGCTCTCACACCAATATTTGCGTCTAGAGCCTTTGCATTGAGGGCTATCTGAAAACGGCTGTGGCGCTGAAGTTGCCTGTGAATGTGGAGTTGGTGGCATGTGAAACCCGCATGTGGAGCATTCGTTTGTGTGGGATGCTCAGCAAGCTTCATTTCAGTCCTAGGCACACAAAGGGCACTAAGCATAGAGTGTGAAAACTGAGTTTCCTTGAGAGCTGCTTGGAAGCCTGATGGTGTGTGAAGTTAGTGAGGCAAATGGAGTTGTTCTCCCACAAGAACCACTCGGCTGATCCTTCTTCAATATGCCCTTTACCAACATGCAGTGTTTCCTTGATTGAATTAGCTCTCACACCAATATTTGCGTCTAGAGCCTTTGCATTGAGGGCTATCTGAAAACGGCTGTGGCGCTGAAGTTGCCTGTGAATGTGGAGTTGGTGGCATGTGAAACCCGCATGTGGAGCATTTATTTCTGTGGGATCCTGTACTAGATTCATTCCTAGATAATGCACTCAAAGGGCACTAAGCATAGAGTGTGAAAACTGAGTTTCCATGAGAGCTGCTTGGAAGCCTGATGGTGTGTGAAGTTAGTGAGCCAAATGGAGTTGTTCTCCCACAAGAACCACTCGGCTGATCCTTCTTCAATATGCCCTTCCCCAACATGCAGTGTTTCCTTGATTGAATTAGCTCTCACACCAATATTTGCGTCTAGAGCCTTTGCATTGAGGGCTATCTGAAAACGGCTGTGGCGCTGAAGTTGCCTGTGAATGTGGAGTTGGTGGCATGTGAAACCCGCATGTGGAGCATTCGTTTGTGTGGGATGCTCACCAATCTTCATTTCAGTCCTAGGCACTCAAAGGGCACTAAGCATAGAGTGTGAAAACTGAGTTTCCTTGAGAGCTGCTTGGAAGCCTGATGGTGTGTGAAGTTAGTGAGGCAAATGGAGTTGTTCTCCCACAAGAACCACTCGGCTGATCCTTCTTCAATATGCCCTTCACCAACATGCAGTGTTTCCTTGATTGAATTAGCTCTCACACCAATATTTGCGTCTAGAGCCTTTGCATTGAGGGCTATCTGAAAACGGCTGTGGCGCTGAAGTTGCCTGTGAATGTGGAGTTGGTGGCATGTGAAACCCGCATGTGGAGCATTCGTTTGTGTGGGATGCTCACCAAGGTTCATTTCAGTCCTAGGCACACAAAGGGCACTAAGCATAGAGTGTGAAAACTGAGTTTCCTTGAGAGATGCTTGGAAGCCTGATGGTGTGTGAAGTTAGTGAGCCAAATGGAGTTGTTCTCCCACAAGAACCACTCGGCTGATCCTTCTTCAATATGCCCTTCACCAACATGCAGTGTTTCCTTGATTGAATTAGCTCTCACACCAATATTTGCGTCTAGAGCCTTTGCATTGAGGGCTATCTGAAAGCGGCTGTTTGCTGAAGTTGCCTGAGAATGTGGAGTTGGTGGCATGTGAAACCCGCATGTGGAGCATTCGTTTGTGTGGGATGCTCACCAAGCTTCATTTCAGTCCTAGGCACACAAAGGGCACTAAGCATAGAGTGTGAAAACTGAGTTTCCTTAAGAGCTGCTTGGAAGCCTGATGGTGTGTGAAGTTAGTGAGCCAAATGGAGTTGTTCTCCCACAAGAACCACTCGGCTGATCCTTCTTCAATATGCCCTTCACCAACATGCAGTGTTTCCTTGATTGAATTAGCTCTCACACCAATATTTGCCTCTAGAGCCTTTGCATTGAGGGTTATCTGAAAACGGCTGTGGCGCTGAAGTTGCCTGAGAATGTGGAGTTGGTGGCATGTGAAACCCGCATGTGGAGCATTCTTTTGTGTGGGATGTTCTACCAGGTTCATTCCTAGATAATGCACTCAAAGGGCACTAAGCATAGAGTGTGAAAACTGAGTTTCCTTGAGAGCTGCTTGGAAGCCTGATGGTGTGTGAAGTTAGTGAGCCAAATGGAGTTGTTCTCCCACAAGAACCACTTGGCTTATCCTTCTTCAATATGCCCTTCACCAACATGCAGTGTTTCGTTGATTGAATTAGCTCTCACACCAATATTTGCGTCTAGAGCCTTTGCATTGAGGGCTATCTGAAAACGGCTGTGGCGCTGAAGTTGCCTGTGAATGTGGAGTTGGTGGCATGTGAAACCCGCATGTGGAGCATTCGTTTGTGTGGGATGCTCAGCAAGCTTCATTTCAGTCCTAGGCACACAAAGGGCACTAATCATAGAGTGTGAAAACTGAGTTTCCTTGAGAGCTGCTTGGAAGCCTGATGGTGTGTGAAGTTAGTGAGGCAAATGGAGTTGTTCTCCCACAAGAACCACTCGGCTGATCCTTCTTCAATATGCCCTTTACCAACATGCAGTGTTTCCTTGATTGAATTAGCTCTCACACCAATATTTGCGTCTAGAGCCTTTGCATTGAGGGCTATCTGAAAACGGCTGTGGCGCTGAAGTTGCCTGTGAATGTGGAGTTGGTGGCATGTGAAACCCGCATGTGGAGCATTTATTTCTGTGGGATCCTGTACTAGATTCATTCCTAGATAATGCACTCAAAGGGCACTAAGCATAGAGTGTGAAAACTGAGTTTCCATGAGAGCTGCTTGGAAGCCTGATGGTGTGTGAAGTTAGTGAGCCAAATGGAGTTGTTCTCCCACAAGAACCACTCGGCTTATCCTTCTTCAATATGCTCTTCACCAACATGCAGTGTTTCCTTGATTGAATTAGCTCTCACACCAATATTTGCGTCTAGAGCCTTTGCATTGAGGGCTATCTGAAAATGGCTTTGGCGCTGAAGTTGTCTGTGAATGTGGAGTTGGTGGCATGTGAAACCCGCATGTGGAGCATTCGTTTGTGTGGGATGCTCACCAAGCTTCATTTCAGTCCTAGGCACACAAAGGGCACTAAGCATAGAGTGTGAAAACTGAGTTTCCTTGAGAGCTGCTTGGAAGCATGATTGTGTGTGAAGTTAGTGAGCCAAATGGAGTTGTTCTCCCACAAGAACCACTCGGCTGATCCTTCTTCAATATGCCCTTCACCAACATGCAGTGTTTCCTTGAGTGAATTAGCTCTCACACCAATATTTGCCTCTAGAGCCTTTGCATTGAGGGCTATCTGAAAACGGCTGTGGCGCTGAAGTTGCCTGTGAATGTGGAGTTGGTGGCATGTGAAACCCGCATGTGGAGCATTGGTTTGTGTGGGATGCTCTACCAGGTTCATTCCTAGATAATGCAGTGAAAGGGCACTAAGCATAGAGTGTGAAAACTGAGTTTCCTTGAGAGCTGCTTGGAAGCCTGATGGTGTGTGAAGTTAGTGAGCCAAATGGAGTTGTTCTCCCACAAGAACCACTTGGCTAATCCTTCTTCAATATGCCCTTCACCAACATGCAGTGTTTCCTTGATTGAATTAGCTCTCACACCAATATTTGCGTCTAGAGCCTTTGCATTGAGGGCTATCTGAAAACGGCTGTGGCGCTGAAGTTGCCTGTGAATGTGGAGTTGGTGGCATGTGAAACCCGCATGTGGAGCATTCGTTTGTGTGGGATGCTCAGCAAGCTTCATTTCAGTCCTAGGCACACAAAGGGCACTAAGCATAGAGTGTGAAAACTGAGTTTCCTTGAGAGCTGCTTGGAAACCTGATGGTGTGTGAAGTTAGTGAGCCAAATGGAGTTGTTCTCCCACAAGAACCACTCGGCTGATCCTTCTTCAATATGCCCTTCACCAACATGCAGTGTTTCCTTGATTGAATTAGCTCTCACACCAATATTTGCGTCTAGAGCCTTTGCATTGAGGGCTATCTGAAAACGGTTGTGGCGCTGAAGTTGCCTGAGAATTTGGAGTTGGTGGCATGTGAAACCCGCATGTGGAGCATTCGTTTGTGTGGGATGCTCACCAAGCTTCATTTCAGTCCTAGGCACACAAAGGGCACTAAGCATAGAGTGTGAAAACTGAGTTTCCTTGAGAGCTGCTTGGAAGCATGATTGTGTGTGAAGTTAGTGAGCCAAATGGAGTTGTTCTCCCACAAGAACCACTCGGCTGATCCTTCTTCAATATGCCCTTCAGCAACATGCAGTGTTTCCTTGATTGAATTAGCTCTCACACCAATATTTGCGTCTAGAGCCTTTGCATTGAGGGCTATCTGAAAACGGCTGTGGCGCTGAAGTTGCCTGTGAATGTGGAGTTGGTGGCATGTGAAACCCGCATGTGGAGCATTCTTTTGTGTGGGATGCTCTACCAGGTTCATTCCTAGATAATTCACTCAAAGGGCATTAAGCCTAGAGTGTGAAAACTGAGTTTCCTTGAGAGCTGCTTGGAAGGCTGATGGTGTGTGAAGTTAGTGAGCCAAATGGAGTTGTTCTCCCACAAGAACCACTCGGCTGATCCTTCTTCAATATGCCCTTCACCAACATGCAGTGTTTCCTTGATTGAATTAGCTCTCACACCAATATTTGCGTCTAGAGCCTTTGCATTGAGGGCTGTCTGAAAACGGCTGTGGCGCTGAAGTTGCCTGTGAATGTGGAGTTGGTGGCATGTGAAACCCGCATGTGGAGCATTCGTTTGTGTGGGATACTCTACCAGGTTCATTCCTAGATAATGCACTCAAAGGGCACTAAGCATAGAGTGTGAAAACTGAGTTTCCTTCAGAGCTGCTTGGAAGCCTGATGGTGTGTGAAGTTAGTGAGCCAAATGGAGTTGTTCTCCCACAAGAACCACTCGGCTGATCCTTCTTCAATATGCCCTTCACCAACATGCAATGTTTCCTTGATTGAATTAGCTCTCACACCAATATTTGCGTCTAGAGCCTTTGCATTGAGGGCTATCTGAAAACGGCTGTGGCGCAGAAGTTGCCTGTGAATGTGGAGTTGGTGGCATGTGAAACCCGCATGTGGAGCATTCGTTTGTGTGGGATGCTCAGCAAGATTCATTTCAGTCCTAGGCACACAAAGGGCACTAAGCATAGAGTGTGAAAACTGAGTTTCCTTGAGAGCTGCTTGGAAGCCTGATGGTGTGTGAAGTTAGTGAGCCAAATGGAGTTGTTCTCCCACAAGAACCACTTGGCTGATCTTTCTTCAATATGCCCTTCACCAACATGCAGTGTTTCCTTGATTGAATTAGCTCTCACACCAATATTTGCGTCTAGAGCCTTTGCATTGAGGGCTATCTGAAAACGGCTGTGGCGCTGAAGTTGCCTGTGAATGTGGAGTTGGTGGCATGTGAAACCCGCATGTGGAGCATTCGTTTGTGTGGGATGCTGTACCAGGTTCATTCCTAGATAATGCACTCAAAGGGCACTAAGCATAGAGTGTGAAAACTGAGTTTCCATGAGAGATGCTTGGAAGCCTGATGGTGTGTGAAGTTAGTGAGCCAAATGGAGTTGTTCTCCCACAAGAACCACTCGGCTGATCCTTCTTCAATATGCCCTTCACCAACATGCAGTGTTTCCTTGATTGAATTAGCTCTCACACCAATATTTGCGTCTAGAGCCTTTGCATTGAGGGCTATCTGAAAACGGCTGTGGCGCTGAAGTTGCCTGAGAATGTGGAGTTTGTGGCATGTGGAACCCGCATGTGGAGCATTCTTTTGTGTGGGATGCTCTACCTGTTTCATTCCTAGATAATGCACTCAAAGGGCACTAAGCATAGAGTGTGAAAACTGAGTTTCCTTGAGAGCTGCTTGGAAGCCTGATGGTGTGTGAAGTTAGTGAGCCAAATGGAGTTGTTCTCCCACAAGAACCACTTGGCTAATCCTTCTTCAATATGCCCTTCACCAACATGCAGTGTTTCCTTGATTGAATTAGCTCTCACACCAATATTTGCGTCTAGAGCCTTTGCATTGAGGGCTATCTGAAAACGGCTGTGGCGCTGAAGTTGCCTGTGAATGTGGAGTTGGTGGCATGTGAAACCCGCATAGGGAGCATTCGTTTGTGTGGGATGCTCAGCAAGCTTCATTTCAGTCCTAGGCACACAAAGGGCACTAAGCATAGAGTGTGAAAACTGAGTTTCCTTGAGAGCTGCTTGGAAACCTGATGGTGTGTGAAGTTAGTGAGCCAAATGGAGTTGTTCTCCCACAAGAACCACTTGGCTGATCCTTCTTCAATATGCCCTTCACCAACATGCAGTGTTTCCTTGATTGAATTAGCTCTCACACCAATATTTGCATCTAGAGCCTTTGCATTGAGGGCTATCTGAAAACGGCTGTGGCGCTGAAGTTGCCTGTGAATGTGGAGTTGGTGGCATGTGAAACCCGCATGTGGAGCATTCGTTTGTGTGGGATGCTCAGCAAGCTTCATTTCAGTCCTAGGCACACAAAGCGCACTAAGCATAGAGTGTGAAAACTGAGTTTCCTTGAGAGCTGCTTGGAAGCCTGATGGTGTGTGAAGTTAGTGAGCCAAATGGAGTTGTTCTCCCACAAGAAACACTCGGCTGATCCTTCTTCAATATGCCCTTCACCAACATGCAGTGTTTCCTTGATTGAATTAGCTCTCACACCAATATTTGCGTCTAGAGCCTTTGCTTTGAGGGCTATCTGAAAACGGCTGTGGCGCTGAAGTTGCCTGTGAATGTGGAGTTGGTGGCATGTGAAACCCGCATGTGGAGCATTCGTTTGTGTGGGATGCTCACCAAGCTTCATTTCAGTCCTAGGCACACAAAGGGCACTAAGCATAGAGTGTGAAAACTCAGTTTCCTTGAGAGGTGCTTGGAAGCCTGATGGTGTGTGAAGTTAGTGAGCCAAATGGAGTTGTTCTCCCACAAGAACCACTCGGCTGATCCTTCTTCAATATGCCCTTCACCAACATGCAGTGTTTCCTTGATTGAATTAGCTCTCACACCAATATTTGCGTCTAGAGCCTTTGCATTGAGGGCTATCTGAAAACGGCTGTGGCGCTGAAGTTGCCTGAGAATGTGGAGTTTGTGGCATGTGGAACCCGCATGTGGAGCATTCGTTTGTGTGGGATGCTCTACCTGGTTCATTCCTAGATAATGCACTCAAAGGGCACTAAGCATAGAGTGTGAAAACTGAGTTTCCTTGAGAGCTGCTTGGAAGCCTGATGGTGTGTGAAGTTAGTGAGCCAAATGGAGTTGTTCTCCCACAAGAACCACTCGGCTGATCCTTCTTCAATATGCCCTTCACCAACATGCAGTGTTTCCTTGATTGAATTAGCTCTCACACCAATATTTGCGTCTAGAGCCTTTGCATTGAGGGCTGTCTGAAAACGGCTGTGGCGCTGAAGTTGCCTGTGAATGTGGAGTTGGTGGCATGTGAAACCCGCATGTGGAGCATTCGTTTGTGTGGGATACTCTACCAGGTTCATTCCTAGATAATGCACTCAAAGGGCACTAAGCATAGAGTGTGAAAACTGAGTTTCCTTCAGAGCTGCTTGGAAGCCTGATGGTGTGTGAAGTTAGTGAGCCAAATGGAGTTGTTCTCCCACAAGAACCACTCGGCTGATCCTTCTTCAATATGCCCTTCACCAACATGCAATGTTTCCTTGATTGAATTAGCTCTCACACCAATATTTGCGTCTAGAGCCTTTGCATTGAGGGCTATCTGAAAACGGCTGTGGCGCTGAAGTTGCCTGTGAATGTGGAGTTGGTGGCATGTGAAACCCGCATGTGGAGCATTCGTTTGTGTGGGATGCTCAGCAAGATTCATTTCAGTCCTAGGCACACAAAGGGCACTAAGCATAGAGTGTGAAAACTGAGTTTCCTTGAGAGCTGCTTGGAAGCCTGATGGTGTGTGAAGTTAGTGAGCCAAATGGAGTTGTTCTCCCACAAGAACCACTTGGATGATCTTTCTTCAATATGCCCTTCACCAACATGCAGTGTTTCCTTGATTGAATTAGCTCTCACACCAATATTTGCGTCTAGAGCCTTTGCATTGAGGGCTATCTGAAAACGGCTGTGGCGCTGAAGTTGCCTGTGAATGTGGAGTTTGTGGCATGTGAAACCCGCATGTGGAGCATTCGTTTGTGTGGGATGCTGTACCAGGTTCATTCCTAGATAATGCACTCAAAGGGCACTAAGCATAGAGTGTGAAAACTGAGTTTCCATGAGAGATGCTTGGAAGCCTGATGGTGTGTGAAGTTAGTGAGCCAAATGGAGTTGTTCTCCCACAAGAACCACTCGGCTGATCCTTCTTCAATATGCCCTTCACCAACATGCAGTGTTTCCTTGATTGAATTAGCTCTCACACCAATATTTGCGTCTAGAGCCTTTGCATTGAGGGCTATCTGAAAACGGCTGTGGCGCTGAAGTTGCCTGAGAATGTGGAGTTTGTGGCATGTGGAACCCGCATGTGGAGCATTCGTTTGTGTGGGATGCTCTACCTGGTTCATTCCTAGATAATGCACTCAAAGGGCACTAAGCATAGAGTGTGAAAACTGAGTTTCCTTGAGAGCTGCTTGGAAGCCTGATGGTGTGTGAAGTTAGTGAGCCAAATGGAGTTGTTCTCCCACAAGAACCACTTGGCTAATCCTTCTTCAATATGCCCTTCACCAACATGCAGTGTTTCCTTGATTGAATTAGCTCTCACACCAATATTTGCGTCTAGAGCCTTTGCATTGAGGGCTATCTGAAAACGGCTGTGGCGCTGAAGTTGCCTGTGAATGTGGAGTTGGTGGCATGTGAAACCCGCATGTGGAGCCTTCGTTTGTGTGGGATGCTCAGCAAGCTTCATTTCAGTCCTAGGCACACAAAGGGCACTAAGCATAGAGTGTGAAAACTGAGTTTCCTTGAGAGCTGCTTGGAAACCTGATGGTGTGTGAAGTTAGTGAGCCAAATGGAGTTGTTCTCCCACAAGAACCACTCGGCTGATCCTTCTTCAATATGCCCTTCACCAACATGCAGTGTTTCCTTGATTGAATTAGCTCTCACACCAATATTTGCATCTAGAGCCTTTGCATTGAGGGCTATCTGAAAACGGCTGTGGCGCTGAAGTTGCCTGTGAATGTGGAGTTGGTGGCATGTGAAACCCGCATGTGGAGCATTCGTTTGTGTGGGATGCTCAGCAAGCTTCATTTCAGTCCTAGGCACACAAAGCGCACTAAGCATAGAGTGTGAAAACTGAGTTTCCTTGAGAGCTGCTTGGAAGCCTGATGGTGTGTGAAGTTAGTGAGCCAAATGGAGTTGTTCTCCCACAAGAACCACTCGGCTGATCCTTCTTCAATATGCCCTTCACCAACATGCAGTGTTTCCTTGATTGAATTAGCTCTCACACCAATATTTGCGTCTAGAGCCTTTGCTTTGAGGGCTATCTGAAAACGGCTGTGGCGCTGAAGTTGCCTGTGAATGTGGAGTTGGTGGCATGTGAAACCCGCATGTGGAGCATTCGTATGTGTGGGATGCTCACCAAGCTTCATTTCAGTCCTAGGCACACAAAGGGCACTAAGCATAGAGTGTGAAAACTCAGTTTCCTTGAGAGGTGCTTGGAAGCCTGATGGTGTGTGAAGTTAGTGAGCCAAATGGAGTTGTTCTCCCACAAGAACCACTCGGCTGATCCTTCTTCAATATGCCCTTCACCAACATGCAGTGTTTCCTTGATTGAATTAGCTCTCACACCAATATTTGCGTCTAGAGCCTTTGCATTGAGGGCTATCTGAAAACGGCTGTGGCGCTGAAGTTGCCTGAGAATGTGGAGTTTGTGGCATGTGGAACCCGCATGTGGAGCATTCGTTTGTGTGGGATGCTCTACCTGGTTCATTCCTAGATAATGCACTCAAAGGGCACTAAGCATAGAGTGTGAAAACTGAGTTTCCTTGAGAGCTGCTTGGAAGCCTGATGGTGTGTGAAGTTAGTGAGCCAAATGGAGTTGTTCTCCCACAAGAACCACTCGGCTGATCCTTCTTCAATATGCCCTTCACCAACATGCAGTGTTTCCTTGATTGAATTAGCTCTCACACCAATATTTGCGTCTAGAGCCTTTGCATTGAGGGCTATCGGAAAACGGCTGTGGCGCTGAAGTTGCCTGTGAATGTGGAGTTGGTGGCATGTGAAACCCGCATGTGGAGCATTCTTTTGTGTGGGATGCTCTACCAGGTTCATTCCTTGATAATGCACTCAAAGGGCACTAAGCATAGAGTGTGAAAACTGAGTTTCCTTGAGAGCTGCTTGGAAGCCTGATGGTGTGTGAAGTTAGTGAGCCAAATGGAGTTGTTCTCCCACAAGAACCACTTGGCTAATCCTTCTTCAATATGCCCTTCACCAACATGCAGTGTTTCCTTGATTGAATTAGCTCTCACACCAATATTTGCGTCTAGAGCCTTTGCATTGAGGGCTATCTGAAAACGGCTGTGGCGCTGAAGTTGCCTGTGAATGTGGAGTTGGTGGCATGTGAAACCCGCATATGGAGCATTCGTTTGTGTGGGATGCTCAGCAAGCTTCATTTCAGTCCTAGGCACACAAAGGGCACTAAGCATAGAGTGTGAAAACTGAGTTTCCTTGAGAGCTGCTTGGAAACCTGATGGTGTGTGAAGTTAGTGAGACAAATGGAGTTGTTCTCCCACAAGAACCACTTGGCTGATCCTTCTTCAATATGCCCTTCACCAACATGCAGTGTTTCCTTGATTGAATTAGCTCTCACACCAATATTTGCATCTAGAGCCTTTGCATTGAGGGCTATCTGAAAACGGCTGTGGCGCTGAAGTTGCCTGTGAATGTGGAGTTGGTGGCATGTGAAACCCGCATGTGGAGCATTCGTTTGTGTGGGATGCTCAGCAAGCTTCATTTCAGTCCTAGGCACACAAAGCGCACTAAGCATAGAGTGTGAAAACTGAGTTTCCTTGAGAGCTGCTTGGAAGCCTGATGGTGTGTGAAGTTAGTGAGCCAAATGGAGTTGTTCTCCCACAAGAACCACTCGGCTGATCCTTCTTCAATATGCCCTTCACCAACATGCAGTGTTTCCTTGATTGAATTAGCTCTCACACCAATATTTGCGTCTAGAGCCTTTGCTTTGAGGGCTATCTGAAAACGGCTGTGGCGCTGAAGTTGCCTGTGAATGTGGAGTTGGTGGCATGTGAAACCCGCATGTGGAGCATTCGTTTGTGTGGGATGCTCAGCAAGCTTCATTTCAGTCCTAGGCACACAAAGGGCACTAAGCATAGAGTGTGAAAACTCAGTTTCCTTGAGAGGTGCTTGGAAGCCTGATGGTGTGTGAAGTTAGTGAGCCAAATGGAGTTGTTCTCCCACAAGAACCACTCGGCTGATCCTTCTTCAATATGCCCTTCACCAACATGCAGTGTTTCCTTGATTGAATTAGCTCTCACACCAATATTTGCGTATAGAGCCTTTGCATTGAGGGCTATCAGAAAACGGCTGTGGCGCTGAAGTTGCCTGTGAATGTGGAGTTGGTGGCATGTGAAACCCGCATGTGGAGCATTCGTTTGTGTGGGATGCTCACCAAGCTTCATTTCAGTCCTAGGCACTCAATGGGCACTAAGCATAGAGTGTGAAAACTGAGTTTCCTTGAGAGCTGCTTGGAAGCCTGATGGTGTGTGAAGTTAGTGAGCCAAATGGAGTTGTTCTCCCACAAGAACCACTCGGCTGATCCTTCTTCAATATGCCCTTCACCAACATGCAGTGTTTCCTTGATTGAATTAGCTCTCACTCCAATATTTGCGTCTAGAGCCTTTGCATTGAGGGCTATCTGAAAACGGCTGTGGCGCTGAAGTTGCCTGAGAATGTGGAGTTGGTGGCATGTGAAACCCGCATGTGGAGCATTGGTTTGTGTGGGATGCTCAGCAAGCTTCATTTCAGTCCTAGGCACACAAAGGGCACTAAGCATAGAGTGTGAAAACTGAGTTTCCTTGAGAGCTGCTTGGAAGCCTGATGGTGTGTGAAGTTAGTGAGCCAAATGGAGTTGTTCTCCCACAAGAACCACTCGGCTGATCCTTCTTCAATATGCCCTTCACCAACATGCAGTTTTTCCTTGATTGAATTAGCTCTCACACCAATATTTGCGTCTAGAGCCTTTGCATTGAGGGCTGTCTGAAAACGGCTGTGGCGCTGAAGTTGCCTGTGAATGTGGAGTTGGTGGCATGTGAAACCCGCATGTGGAGCATTCGTTTGTGTGGGATACTCTACCAGGTTCATTCCTAGATAATGCACTCAAAGGGCACTAAGCATAGAGTGTGAAAACTGAGTTTCCTTGAGAGCTGCTTGGAAGCCTGATGGTGTGTGAAGTTAGTGAGCCAAATGGAGTTGTTCTCCCACAAGAACCACTCGGCTGATCCTTCTTCAATATGCCCTTCACCAACATGCAGTGTTTCCTTGATTGAATTAGCTCTCACTCCAATATTTGCCTCTAGAGCCTTTGCATTGAGGGCTATCTGAAAACGGCTGTGGCGCTGAAGTTGCCTGAGAATGTGGAGTTGGTGGCATGTGAAACCCGCATGTGGAGCATTCTTTTGTGTGGGATGCTCTACTAGGTTCATTCCTAGATAATGCACTCAAAGGGCACTAAGCATAGAGTGTGAAAACTGAGTTTCCTTGAGAGCTGCTTGGAAGCCTGATGGTGTGTGAAGTTAGTGAGCCAAATGGAGTTGTTCTCCCACAAGAACCACTCGGCTGATCCTTCTTCAATATGCCCTTCACCAACATGCAGTGTTTCCTTGATTGAATTAGCTCTCACACCAATATTTGCTTCTAGAGCCTTTG
Organism: Ochotona princeps; assembly: GCF_030435755.1. Classification (NCBI taxonomy): domain Eukaryota; kingdom Metazoa; phylum Chordata; class Mammalia; order Lagomorpha; family Ochotonidae; genus Ochotona; species Ochotona princeps. The sequence goes on from NW_026698661.1 coordinate 48,353, forward strand.
CATTGAGGGCTATCTGAAAACGGCTGTGGCGCTGAAGTTGCCTGTGAATGTGGAGTTGGTGGCATGTGAAACCCGCATGTGGAGCATTCGTTTGTGTGGGATGCTCACCAAGCTTCATTTCAGTCCTAGGCACACAAAGGGCACTAAGCATAGAGTGTGAAAACTGAGTTTCCTTGAGAGCTGCTTGGAAACCTGATGGTGTGTGAAGTTAGTGAGACAAATGGAGTTGTTCTCCCACAAGAACCACTTGGCTGATCCTTCTTCAATATGCCCTTCACCAACATGCAGTGTTTCCTTGATTGAATTAGCTCTAAAACCAATATTTGCATCTAGAGCCTTTGCATTGAGGGCTATCTGAAAACGGCTGTGGCGCTGAAGTTGCCTGTGAATGTGGAGTTGGTGGCATGTGAAACCCGCATGTGGAGCATTGGTTTGTGTGGGATGCTCAGCAAGCTTCATTTCAGTCCTAGGCACACAAAGCGCACTAAGCCTAGAGTGTGAAAACTGAGTTTCCTTGAGAGCTGCTTGGAAGCCTGATGGTGTGTGAAGTTAGTGAGGCAAATGGAGTTGTTCTCCCACAAGAACCACTCGGCTGATCCTTCTTCAATATGCCCTTCACCAACATGCAGTGTTTCCTTGATTGAATTAGCTCTCACTCAAATATTTGCCTCTAGAGCCTTTGCATTGAGGGCTATCTGAAAACGGCTGTGGCGCTGAAGTTGCCTGAGAATGTGGAGTTGGTGGCATGTGAAACCCGCATGTGGAGCATTCTTTTGTGTGGGATGCTCTACTAGGTTCATTCCTAGATAATGCACTCAAAGGGCACTAAGCATAGAGTGTGAAAACTGAGTTTCCTTGAGAGCTGCTTGGAAGCCTGATGGTGTGTGAAGTTAGTGAGCCAAATGGAGTTGTTCTCCCACAAGAACCACTCGGCTGATCCTTCTTCAATATGCCCTTCACCAACATGCAGTGTTTCCTTGATTGAATTAGCTCTCACACCAATATTTGCTTCTAGAGCCTTTGCATTGAGGGCTATCTGAAAACGGCTGTGGTGCTGAAGTTGCCTGTGAATGTGGAGTTGGTGGCATGTGAAACCCGCATGTGGAGCATTCGTTTGTGTGGGATGCTCAGCAAGCTTCATTTCAGTCCTAGGCACACAAAGGGCACTAAGCATAGAGTGTGAAAACTGAGTTTCCTTGAGAGCTGCTTGGAAACCTGATGGTGTGTGAAGTTAGTGAGCCAAATGGAGTTGTTCTCCCACAAGAACCACTCGGCTGATCCTTCTTCAATATGCCCTTCACCAACATGCAGTGTTTCCTTGATTGAATTAGCTCTCACACCAATATTTGCGTCTAGAGCCTTTGCATTGAGGGCTGTCTGAAAACGGCTGTGGCGCTGAAGTTGCCTGTGAATGTGGAGTTGGTGGCATGTGAAACCCGCATGTGGAGCATTCTTTTGTGTGGGATGCTCTACCAGGTTCATTCCTAGATAATGCACTCAAAGGGCATTAAGCCTAGAGTGTGAAAACTGAGTTTCCTGGAGAGCTGCTTGGAAGCCTGATGGTGTGTGAAGTTAGTGAGCCAAATGGAGTTGTTCTCCCACAAGAACCACTCGGCTGATCCTTCTTCAATATGCCCTTCACCAACATGCAGTGTTTCCTTGATTGAATTAGCTCTCACACCAATATTTGCGTCTAGAGCCTTTGCATTGAGGGCTGTCTGAAAACGGCTGTGGCGCTGAAGTTGCCTGTGAATGTGGAGTTGGTGGCATGTGAAACCCGCATGTGGAGCATTCTTTTGTGTGGGATGCTCTACCATGTTCATTCCTAGATAATGCACTCAAAGGGCATTAAGCCTAGAGTGTGAAAACTGAGTTTCCTTGAGAGCTGCTTGGAAGCCTGATGGTGTGTGAAGTTAGTGAGCCGAATGGAGTTGTTCTCCCACAAGAACCACTTGGCTGATCCTTCTTCAATATGCCCTTCACCAACATGCAGTGTTTCCTTGATTGAATTAGCTCTCACACCAATATTTGCGTCTAGAGCCTTTGCATTGAGGGCTGTCTGAAAACGGCTGTGGCGCTGAAGTTGAATGTGAATGTGGAGTTGGTGGCATGTGAAACCCGCATGTGGAGCATTCTTTTGTGTGGGATGTTCTACCAGGTTCATTCCTAGATAATGCACTCAAAGGGCATTAAGCCTAGAGTGTGAAAACTGAGTTTCCTTGAGAGCTGCTTGGAAGCCTGATGGTGTGTGAAGTTAGTGAGCCAAATGGAGTTGTTCTCCCACAAGAACCACTCGGCTGATCCTTCTTCAATATGCCCTTCACCAACATGCAGTGTTTCCTTGATTGAATTAGCTCTCACACCAATATTTGCGTATAGAGCCTTTGCATTGAGGGCTATCTGAAAACGGCTGTGGCGCTGAAGTTGCCTGTGAATGTGGAGTTGGTGGCATGTGAAACCCGCATGTGGAGCATTCGTTTGTGTGGGATGCTCACCAAGCTTCATTTCAGTCCTAGGCACACAAAGGGCACTAAGCATAGAGTGTGAAAACTGAGTTTCCTTGAGAGCTGCTTGGAAACCTGATGGTGTGTGAAGTTAGTGAGACAAATGGAGTTGTTCTCCCACAAGAACCACTTGGCTGATCCTTCTTCAATATGCCCTTCACCAACATGCAGTGTTTCCTTGATTGAATTAGCTCTAAAACCAATATTTGCATCTAGAGCCTTTGCATTGAGGGCTATCTGAAAACGGCTGTGGCGCTGAAGTTGCCTGTGAATGTGGAGTTGGTGGCATGTGAAACCCGCATGTGGAGCATTGGTTTGTGTGGGATGCTCAGCAAGCTTCATTTCAGTCCTAGGCACACAAAGCGCACTAAGCCTAGAGTGTGAAAACTGAGTTTCCTTGAGAGCTGCTTGGAAGCCTGATGGTGTGTGAAGTTAGTGAGGCAAATGGAGTTGTTCTCCCACAAGAACCACTCGGCTGATCCTTCTTCAATATGCCCTTCACCAACATGCAGTGTTTCCTTGATTGAATTAGCTCTCACTCAAATATTTGCCTCTAGAGCCTTTGCATTGAGGGCTATCTGAAAACGGCTGTGGCGCTGAAGTTGCCTGAGAATGTGGAGTTGGTGGCATGTGAAACCCGCATGTGGAGCATTCTTTTGTGTGGGATGCTCTACTAGGTTCATTCCTAGATAATGCACTCAAAGGGCACTAAGCATAGAGTGTGAAAACTGAGTTTCCTTGAGAGCTGCTTGGAAGCCTGATGGTGTGTGAAGTTAGTGAGCCAAATGGAGTTGTTCTCCCACAAGAACCACTCGGCTGATCCTTCTTCAATATGCCCTTCACCAACATGCAGTGTTTCCTTGATTGAATTAGCTCTCACACCAATATTTGCTTCTAGAGCCTTTGCATTGAGGGCTATCTGAAAACGGCTGTGGTGCTGAAGTTGCCTGTGAATGTGGAGTTGGTGGCATGTGAAACCCGCATGTGGAGCATTCGTTTGTGTGGGATGCTCAGCAAGCTTCATTTCAGTCCTAGGCACACAAAGGGCACTAAGCATAGAGTGTGAAAACTGAGTTTCCTTGAGAGCTGCTTGGAAACCTGATGGTGTGTGAAGTTAGTGAGCCAAATGGAGTTGTTCTCCCACAAGAACCACTCGGCTGATCCTTCTTCAATATGCCCTTCACCAACATGCAGTGTTTCCTTGATTGAATTAGCTCTCACACCAATATTTGCGTCTAGAGCCTTTGCATTGAGGGCTGTCTGAAAACGGCTGTGGCGCTGAAGTTGCCTGTGAATGTGGAGTTGGTGGCATGTGAAACCCGCATGTGGAGCATTCTTTTGTGTGGGATGCTCTACCAGGTTCATTCCTAGATAATGCACTCAAAGGGCATTAAGCCTAGAGTGTGAAAACTGAGTTTCCTGGAGAGCTGCTTGGAAGCCTGATGGTGTGTGAAGTTAGTGAGCCAAATGGAGTTGTTCTCCCACAAGAACCACTCGGCTGATCCTTCTTCAATATGCCCTTCACCAACATGCAGTGTTTCCTTGATTGAATTAGCTCTCACACCAATATTTGCGTCTAGAGCCTTTGCATTGAGGGCTGTCTGAAAACGGCTGTGGCGCTGAAGTTGCCTGTGAATGTGGAGTTGGTGGCATGTGAAACCCGCATGTGGAGCATTCTTTTGTGTGGGATGCTCTACCATGTTCATTCCTAGATAATGCACTCAAAGGGCATTAAGCCTAGAGTGTGAAAACTGAGTTTCCTTGAGAGCTGCTTGGAAGCCTGATGGTGTGTGAAGTTAGTGAGCCGAATGGAGTTGTTCTCCCACAAGAACCACTTGGCTGATCCTTCTTCAATATGCCCTTCACCAACATGCAGTGTTTCCTTGATTGAATTAGCTCTCACACCAATATTTGCGTCTAGAGCCTTTGCATTGAGGGCTGTCTGAAAACGGCTGTGGCGCTGAAGTTGAATGTGAATGTGGAGTTGGTGGCATGTGAAACCCGCATGTGGAGCATTCTTTTGTGTGGGATGTTCTACCAGGTTCATTCCTAGATAATGCACTCAAAGGGCATTAAGCCTAGAGTGTGAAAACTGAGTTTCCTTGAGAGCTGCTTGGAAGCCTGATGGTGTGTGAAGTTAGTGAGCCAAATGGAGTTGTTCTCCCACAAGAACCACTCGGCTGATCCTTCTTCAATATGCCCTTCACCAACATGCAGTGTTTCCTTGATTGAATTAGCTCTCACACCAATATTTGCGTATAGAGCCTTTGCATTGAGGGCTATCTGAAAACGGCTGTGGCGCTGAAGTTGCCTGTGAATGTGGAGTTGGTGGCATGTGAAACCCGCATGTGGAGCATTCGTTTGTGTGGGATGCTCACCAAGCTTCATTTCAGTCCTAGGCACACAAAGGGCACTAAGCATAGAGTGTGAAAACTGAGTTTCCTTGAGAGCTGCTTGGAAGCCTGATGGTGTGTGAAGTTAGTGAGGCAAATGGAGTTGTTCTCCCACAAGAACCACTCGGCTGATCCTTCTTCAATATGCCCTTCACCAACATGCAGTGTTTCCTTGATTGAATTAGCTCTCACACCAATATTTGCGTCTAGAGCCTTTGCATTGAGGGCTGTCTGAAAACGGCTGTGGCGCTGAAGTTGCCTGTGAATGTGGAGTTGGTGGCATGTGAAACCCGCATGTGGAGCATTCTTTTGTGTGGGATGCTCTACCAGGTTCATTCCTAGATAATGCACTCAAAGGGCATTAAGCCTAGAGTGTGAAAACTGAGTTTCCTGGAGAGCTGCTTGGAAGCCTGATGGTGTGTGAAGTTAGTGAGCCAAATGGAGTTGTTCTCCCACAAGAACCACTCGGCTGATCCTTCTTCAATATGCCCTTCACCAACATGCAGTGTTTCCTTGATTCAATTAGCTCTCACACCAATATTTGCGTCTAGAGCCTTTGCATTGAGGGCTGTCTGAAAACGGCTGTGGCGCTGAAGTTGCCTGTGAATGTGGAGTTGGTGGCATGTGAAACCCGCATGTGGAGCATTGGTTTGTGTGGGATGCTCAGCAAGCTTCATTTCAGTCCTAGGCACACAAAGGGCACTAAGCATAGAGTGTGAAAACTGAGTTTCCTTGAGAGCTGCTTGGAATCCTGATGGTGTGTGAAGTTAGTGAGCCAAATGGAGTTGTTCTCCCACAAGAACCACTCGGCTGATCCTTCTTCAATATGCCCTTCACCAACATGCAGTGTTTCCTTGATTGAATTAGCTCTCACACCAATATTTGCGTCTAGAGCCTTTGCATTGAGGGCTGTCTGAAAACGGCTGTGGCGCTGAAGTTGCCTGTGAATGTGGAGTTGGTGGCATGTGAAACCCGCATGTGGAGCATGCTTTTGTGTGGGATGCTCTACCATGTTCATTCCTAGATAATGCACTCAAAGGGCATTAAGCCTAGAGTGTGAAAACTGAGTTTCCTTGAGAGCTGCTTGGAAGCCTGATGGTGTGTGAAGTTAGTGAGCCGAATGGAGTTGTTCTCCCACAAGAACCACTCGGCTGATCCTTCTTCAATATGCCCTTCACCAACATGCAGTGTTTCCTTGATTGAATTAGCTCTCACACCAATATTTGCGTCTAGAGCCTTTGCATTGAGGGCTGTCTGAAAACGGCTGTGGCGCTGAAGTTGAATGTGAATGTGGAGTTGGTGGCATGTGAAACCCGCATGTGGAGCATTCTTTTGTGTGGGATGTTCTACCAGGTTCATTCCTAGATAATGCACTCAAAGGGCATTAAGCCTAGAGTGTGAAAACTGAGTTTCCTTGAGAGCTGCTTGGAAGCCTGATGGTGTGTGAAGTTAGTGAGCCAAATGGAGTTGTTCTCCCACAAGAACCACTCGGCTGATCCTTCTTCAATATGCCCTTCACCAACATGCAGTGTTTCCTTGATTGAATTAGCTCTCACACCAATATTTGCGTCTAGAGCCTTTGCATTGAGGGCTATCTGAAAACGGCTGTGGCGCTGAAGTTGCCTGTGAATGTGGAGTTGGTGGCATGTGAAACCCGCATGTGGAGCATTCGTTTGTGTGGGATGCTCACCAAGCTTCATTTCAGTCCTAGGCACACAAAGGGCACTAAGCATAGAGTGTGAAAACTGAGTTTCCTTGAGAGCTGCTTGGAAGCCTGATGGTGTGTGAAGTTAGTGAGCCAAATGGAGTTGTTCTCCCACAAGAACCACTCGGCTGATCCTTCTTCAATATGCCCTTCACCAACATGCAGTGTTTCCTTGATTGAATTAGCTCTCACACCAATATTTGCGTCTAGAGCCTTTGCATTGAGGGCTGTCTGAAAACGGCTGTGGCGCTGAAGTTGCCTGTGAATGTGGAGTTGGTGGCATGTGAAACCCGCATGTGGAGCATTCGTTTGTGTGGGATACTCTACCAGGTTCATTCCTAGATAATGCACTCAAAGGGCACTAAGCATAGAGTGTGAAAACTGAGTTTCCTTGAGAGCTGCTTGGAAGCCTGATGGTGTGTGAAGTTAGTGAGCCAAATGGAGTTGTTCTCCCACAAGAACCACTCGGCTGATCCTTCTTCAATATGCCCTTCACCAACATGCAATGTTTCCTTGATTGAATTAGCTCTCACACCAATATTTGCGTCTAGAGCCTTTGCATTGAGGGCTATCTGAAAACGGCTGTGGCGCTGAAGTTGCCTGTGAATGTGGAGTTGGTGGCATGTGAAACCCGCATGTGGAGCATTCGTTTGTGTGGGATGCTCAGCAAGCTTCATTTCAGTCCTAGGCACACAAAGGGCACTAAGCATAGAGTGTGAAAACTGAGTTTCCTTGAGAGCTGCTTAGAAACCTGATGGTGTGTGAAGTTAGTGAGCCAAATGGAGTTGTTCTCCCACAAGAACCACTCGGCTGATCCTTCTTCAATATGCCCTTCACCAACATGCAGTGTTTCCTTGATTGAATTAGCTCTCACACCAATATTTGCGTCTAGAGCCTTTGCATTGAGGGCTATCTGAAAACGGCTGTGGCGCTGAAGTTGCCTGAGAATGTGGAGTTGGTGGCATGTGAAACCCGCATGTGGAGCATTCTTTTGTGTGGGATGCTCTACCAGGTTCATTCCTAGATAATGCACTCAAAGGGCACTAAGCATAGTGTGTGAAAACTGAGTTTCCTTGAGAGCTGCTTGGAAGCCTGATGGTGTGTGAAGTTAGTGAGCCAAATGGAGTTGTTCTCCCACAAGAACCACTCGGCTGATCCTTCTTCAATATGCCCTTCACCAACATGCAGTGTTTCCTTGATTGAATTAGCTCTCACACCAATATTTGGGCCTGGAGCCTTTGCATTGAGGGCTATCTGAAAACGGCTGTGGCGCTGAAGTTGCCTGTGAATGTGGAGTTGGTGGCATGTGAAACCCGCATATGGAGCATTCGTTTGTGTGGGATGCTCAGCAAGCTTCATTTCAGTCCTAGGCACACAAAGGGCACTAAGCATAGAGTGTGAAAACTGAGTTTCCTTGAGAGCTGCTTGGAAACCTGATGGTGTGTGAAGTTAGTGAGCCAAATGGAGTTGTTCTCCCAAAAGAACCACTTGGCTGATCCTTCTTCAATATGCCCTTCACCAACATGCAGTGTTTCCTTGATTGAATTAGCTCTCACACCAATATTTGCATCTAGAGCCTTTGCATTGAGGGCTATCTGAAAACGGCTGTGGCGCTGAAGTTGCCTGTGAATGTGGAGTTGGTGGCATGTGAAACCCGCATGTGGAGCATTGGTTTGTGTGGGATGCTCAGCAAGCTTCATTTCAGTCCTAGGCACACAAAGGGCACTAAGCATAGAGTGTGAAAACTGAGTTTCCTTGAGAGCTGCTTGGAAGCCTGATGGTGTGTGAAGTTAGTGAGCCAAATGGAGTTGTTCTCCCACAAGAACCACTCGGCTGATCCTTCTTCAATATGCCCTTCACCAACATGCAGTGTTTCCTTGATTGAATTAGCTCTCACACCAATATTTGCGTCTAGAGCCTTTGCATTGAGGGCTATCTGAAAACGGCTGTGGCGCTGAAGTTGCCTGTGAATGTGGAGTTGGTGGCATGTGAAACCCGCATGTGGAGCATTGGTTTGTGTGGGATGCTCACCAAGCTTCATTTCAGTCCTAGGCACACAAATGGCACTAAGCATAGAGTGTGAAAACTCAGTTTCCTTGAGAGGTGCTTGGAAGCCTGATGGTGTGTGAAGTTAGTGAGCCAAATGGAGTTGTTCTCCCACAAGAACCACTCGGCTGATCCTTCTTCAATATGCCCTTCACCAACATGCAGTGTTTCCTTGATTGAATTAGCTCTCACACCAATATTTGCGTCTAGAGCCTTTGCATTGAGTGCTATCTGAAAACGGCTGTGGCGCTGAAGTTGCCTGTGAATGTTGAGTTGGTGGCATGTGAAACCCGCATGTGGAGCATTCGTTTGTGTGGGATACTCTACCAGGTTCATTCCTAGATAATGCACTCAAAGGGCACTAAGCATAGAGTGTGAAAACTGAGTTTCCTTGAGAGCTGCTTGGAAGCCTGATGGTGTGTGAAGTTAGTGAGCCAAATGGAGTTGTTCTCCCACAAGAACCACTCGGCTGATCCTTCTTCAATATGCCCTTCACCAACATGCAATGTTTCCTTGATTGAATTAGCTCTCACACCAATATTTGCGTCTAGAGCCTTTGCATTGAGGGCTATCTGAAAACGGCTGTGGCGCAGAAGTTGCCTGTGAACGTGGAGTTGGTGGCCTGTGAAACCCGCATGTGGAGCATTCGTTTGTGTGGGATGCTCAGCAAGATTCATTTCAGTCCTAGGCACACAAAGGGCACTAAGCACAGAGTGTGAAAACTGAGTTTCCTTGAGAGCTGCTTAGAAACCTGATGGTGTGTGAAGTTAGTGAGCCAAATGGAGTTGTTCTCCCACAAGAACCACTCGGCTGATCCTTCTTCAATATGCCCTTCACCAACATGCAGTGTTTCCTTGATTGAATTAGCTCTCACACCAATATTTGCATCTAGAGCCTTTGCATTGAGGGCTATCTGAAAACGGCTGTGGCGCTGAAGTTGCCTGTGAATGTGGAGTTGGTGGCATGTGAAACCCGCATGTGGAGCATTGCTTTGTTGAAATGCTCTACCTGGTTCATTCCTAGATAATGCACTCAAAGGGCACTAAGCATAGAGTGTGAAAACTGAGTTTCCTTGAGAGCTGCTTGGAAGCCTGATGGTGTGTGAAGTTAGTGAGGCAAATGGAGTTGTTCTCCCACAAGAACCACTCGGCTGATCCTTCTTCAATATGCCCTTCACCAACATGCAGTGTTTCCTTGATTGAATTAGCTCTCACACCAATATTTGCGTCTAGAGCCTTTGCATTGAGGGCTATCGGAAAACGGCTGTGGCGCTGAAGTTGCCTGTGAATGTGGAGTTGGTGGCATGTGAAACCCGCATGTGGAGCATTCTTTTGTGTGGGATGCTCTACCAGGTTCATTCCTAGATAATGCACTCAAAGGGCACTAAGCATAGAGTGTGAAAACTGAGTTTCCTTGAGAGCTGCTTGGAAGCCTGATGGTGTGTGAAGTTAGTGAGCCAAATGGAGTTGTTCTCCCACAAGAACCACTTGGCTAATCCTTCTTCAATATGCCCTTCAGCAAGATGCAGTGTTTCCTTGATTGAATTAGCTCTCACACCAATATTTGGGCCTGGAGCGTTTGCATTGAGGGCTATCTGTAAACGGCTGTGGCGCTGAAGTTGCCTGTGAATGTGGAGTTGGTGGCATGTGAAACCCGCATATGGAGCATTCGTTTGTGTGGGATGCTCAGCAAGCTTCATTTCAGTCCTAGGCACACAAAGGGCACTAAGCATAGAGTGTGAAAACTGAGTTTCCTTGAGAGGTGCTTGGAAGCCTGATGGTGTGTGAAGTTAGTGAGCCAAATGGAGTTGTTCTCCCACAAGAACCACTCGGCTGATCCTTCTTCAATATGCCCTTCACCAACATGCAGTGTTTCCTTGATTGAATTAGCTCTCACACCAATATTTGCGTCTAGAGCCTTTGCATTGAGGGCTATCTGAAAACGGCTGTGGCGCTGAAGTTGCCTGTGAATGTGGAGTTGGTGGCATGTGAAACCCGCATGTGGAGCATTGGTTTGTGTGGGATGCTCACCAAGCTTCATTTCAGTCCTAGGCACACAAAGGGCAGTAAGCATAGAGTGTGAAAACTGAGTTTCCTTGAGAGCTGCTTGGAAGCCTGATGGTGTGTGAAGTTAGTGAGGCAAATGGAGTTGTTCTCCCACAAGAACCACTCGGCTGATCCTTCTTCAATATGCCCTTCACCAACATGCAGTGTTTCCTTGATTGAATTAGCTCTCACACCAATATTTGCGTCTAGAGCCTTTGCATTGAGTGCTATCTGAAAACGGCTGTGGCGCTGAAGTTGCCTGTGAATGTGGAGTTGGTGGCATGTGAAACCCGCATGTGGAGCATTGCTTTGTGTGAAATGCTCTACCTGGTTCATTCCTAGATAATGCACTCAAAGGGCACTAAGCATAGAGTGTGAAAACTGAGTTTCCTTGAGAGCTGCTTGGAAGCCTGATGGTGTGTGAAGTTAGTGAGGCAAATGGAGTTGTTCTCCCACAAGAACCACTCGGCTGATCCTTCTTCAATATGCCCTTCAGCAAGATGCAGTGTTTCCTTGATTGAATTAGCTCTCACACCAATATTTGCGTCTAGAGCCTTTGCATTGAGGGCTATCGGAAAACGGCTGTGGCGCTGAAGTTGCCTGTGAATGTGGAGTTGGTGGCATGTGAAACCCGCATGTGGAGCATTCTTTTGTGTGGGATGCTCTACCAGGTTCATTCCTAGATAATGCACTCAAAGGGCACTAAGCATAGAGTGTGAAAACTGAGTTTCCTTGAGAGCTGCTTGGAAGCCTGATGGTGTGTGAAGTTAGTGAGCCAAATGGAGTTGTTCTCCCACAAGAACCACTCGGCTGATTCTTCTTCAATATGCGCTTCACCAACATGCAGTGTTTCCTTGATTGAATTAGCTCTCACACCAATATTTGGGCCTGGAGCCTTTGCATTGAGGGCTATCTGAAAACGGCTGTGGCGCTGAAGTTGCCTGTGAATGTGGAGTTGGTGGCATGTGAAACCCGCATGTGGAGCATTCGTTTGTGTGGGATGCTCACCAAGTTTCATTTCAGTCCTAGGCACACAAATGGCACTAAGCATAGAGTGTGAAAAGTGAGTTTCCTTGAGAGCTGCTTGGAAGCCTGATGGTGTGTGACGTTAGTGAGCCAAATGGAGTTGTTCTCCCACAAGAACCACTCGGCTGATCCTTCTTCAATATGCCCTTCACCAACATGCAGTGTTTCCTTGATTGAATTAGCTCTCACACCAATATTTGCGTCTAGAGCCTTTGCATTGAGTGCTATCGGAAAACGGCTGTGGCGCTGAAGTTGCCTGTGAATGTGGAGTTGGTGGCATGTGAAACCCGCATGTGGAGCATTCGTTTGTGTGGGATACTCTACCAGGTTCATTCCTAGATAATGCACTCAAAGGGCACTAAGCCTAGAGTGTGAAAACTGAGTTTCCTTGAGAGCTGCTTGGAAGCCTGATGGTGTGTGAAGTTAGTGAGCCAAATGGAGTTGTTCTCCCACAAGAACCACTCGGCTGATCCTTCTTAAATATGCCCTTCACCAACATGCAATGTTTCCTTGATTGAATTAGCTCTCACACCAATATTTGCGTCTAGAGCCTTTGCATTGAGGGCTATCTGAAAACGGCTGTGGCGCTGAAGTTGCCTTTGAACGTGGAGTTGGTGGCCTGTGAAACCCGCATGTGGAGCATTCGTTTGTGTGGGATGCTCAGCAAGATTCATTTCAGTCCTAGGCACACAAAGGGCACTAAGCATAGAGTGTGAAAACTGAGTTTCCTTGAGAGCTGCTTAGAAACCTGATGGTGTGTGAAGTTAGTGAGCCAAATGGAGTTGTTCTCCCACAAGAACCACTCGGCTGATCCTTCTTCAATATGCCCTTCACCAACATGCAGTGTTTCCTTCATTGAATTAGCTCTCACACGAATATTTGCATCTAGAGCCTTTGCATTGAGGGCTATCTGAAAACGGCTGTGGCGCTGAAGTTGTCTGTGAATGTGGAGTTGGTGGCATGTGAAACCCGCATGTGGAGCATTCGTTTGTGTGGGATGCTCACCAAGCTTCATTTCAGTCCTAGGCACTCAAAGGGCACTAAGCATAGAGTGTGAAAACTGAGTTTCCTTGAGAGTTGCTTGGAAGCCTGATGGTGTGTGAAGTTAGTGAGCCAAATGGAGTTGTTCTCCCACAAGAACCACTTGGCTGATCCTTCTTCAATATGCCCTTCACCAACATGCAGTGTTTCCTTGATTGAATTAGCTCTCACACCAATATTTGCGTCTAGAGCCTTTGCATTGAGGGCTATCTGAAAACGGCTGTGGCGCTGAAGTTGCCTGTGAATGTGGAGTTTGTGGCATGTGAAACCCGCATGTGGAGCATTCGTTTGTGTGGGATGCTGTACCAGGTTCATTCCTAGATAATGCACTCAAAGGGCACTAAGCATAGAGTGTGAAAACTGAGTTTCCATGAGAGATGCTTGGAAGCCTGATGGTGTGTGAAGTTAGTGAGCCAAATGGAGTTGTTCTCCCACAAGAACCACTCGGCTGATCCTTCTTCAATATGCGCTTCACCAACATGCAGTGTTTCCTTGATTGAATTAGCTCTCACACCAATATTTGCGTCTAGAGCCTTTGCATTGAGTGCTATCGGAAAACGGCTGTGGCGCTGAAGTTGCCTGTGAATGTGGAGTTGGTGGCATGTGAAACCCGCATGCGGAGCATTCGTTTGTGTGGGATGCTCTACCAGGTTCATTCCTAGATAATGCACTCAAAGGGCACTAAGCATAGAGTGTGAAAACTGAGTTTCCTTGAGAGCTGCTTGGAAGCCTGATGGTGTGTGAAGTTAGTGAGCCAAATGGAGTTGTTCTCCCACAAGAACCACTCGGCTGATCCTTCTTCAATATGCCCTTCAGCAAGATGCAGTGTTTCCTTGATTGAATTAGCTCTCACACCAATATTTGCGTCTAGAGCCTTTGCATTGAAGGCTATCGGAAAACGGCTGTTTCGCTGAAGTTGCCTGTGAATGTGTAGTTGGTGGCATGTGAAACCCGCATGTGGAGCATTCGTTTGTGTGGGATGCTCAGCAAGCTTCATTTCAGTCCTAGGCACACAAAGGGCACTAAGCATAGAGTGTGAAAACTGAGTTTCCTTGAGAGCTGCTTGGAAGCCTGATGGTGTGTGAAGTTAGTGAGCCAAATGGAGTTGTTCTCCCACAAGAACCACTCGGCTGATCCTTCTTCAATATGCCCTTCACCAACATGCAGTGTTTCCTTGATTGAATTAGCTCTCACACCAATATTTGCGTCTAGAGCCTTTGCATTGAGGGCTGTCTGAAAACGGCTGTGTCGCTGAAGTTGCCTGTGAATGTGGAGTTGGTGGCATGTGAAACCCGCATGTGGAGCATTCGTTTGTGTGGGATACTCTACCAGGTTCATTCCTAGACAATGCACTCAAAGGGCACTAAGCATAGAGTGTGAAAACTGAGTTTCCTTGAGAGCTGCTTGGAAGCCTGATGGTGTGTGAAGTTAGTGAGCCAAATGGAGTTGTTCTCCCACAAGAACCACTCGGCTGATCCTTCTTCAATATGCGCTTCACCAACATGCAATGTTTCCTTGATTGAATTAGCTCTCACACCAATATTTGCGTCTAGAGCCTTTGCATTGAGGGCTATCTGAAAACGGCTGTGGCGCAGAAGTTGCCTGTGAATGTGGAGTTGGTGGCATGTGAAACCCGCATGTGGAGCATTCGTTTGTGTGGGATGCTCACCAAGCTTCATTTCAGTCCTAGGCACTCAAAGGGCACTAAGCATAGAGTGTGAAAACTGAGTTTCCATGAGAGATGCTTGGAAGCCTGATGGTGTGTGAAGTTAGTGAGCCAAATGGAGTTGTTCTCCCACAAGAACCACTCGGCTGATCCTTCTTCAATATGCCCTTCACCAACATGCAGTGTTTCCTTGATTGAATTAGCTCTCACACCAATATTTGCGTCTAGAGCCTTTACATTGAGGGCTATCTGAAAACGGCTGTGGCGCTGAAGTTGCCTGAGAATGTGGAGTTGGTGGCATGTGAAACCCGCATGTGGAGCATTCGTTTGTGTGGGATGCTCTACCTGGTTCATTCCTAGATAATGCACTCAAAGGGCACTAAGCATAGAGTGTGAAAACTCAGTTTCCTTGAGAGCTGCTTGGAAGCCTGATGGTGTGTGAAGTTAGTGAGGCAAATGGAGTTGTTCTCCCACAAGAACCACTCGGCTGATCCTTCTTCAATATGCCCTTCAGCAAGATGCAGTGTTTCCTTGATTGAATTAGCTCTCACACCAATATTTGCGTCTAGAGCCTTTGCATTGAGGGCTATCGGAAAACGGCTGTGGCGCTGAAGTTGCCTGTGAATGTGGAGTTGGTGGCATGTGAAACCCGCATGTGGAGCATTCTTTTGTGTGGGATGCTCTACCAGGTTCATTCCTAGATAATGCACTCAAAGGGCACTAAGCATAGAGTGTGAAAACTGAGTTTCCTTGAGAGCTGCTTGGACGCCTGATGGTGTGTGAAGTTAGTGAGCCAAATGGAGTTGTTCTCCCACAAGAACCACTCGGCTGATCCTTCTTCAATATGCCCTTCACCAACATGCAGTGTTTCCTTGATTGAATTAGCTCACACACCAATATTTGCGTCTAGAGCCTTTGCATTGAGGGCTATCTGAAAACGGCTTTGGCGCTGAAGTTGTCTGTGAATGTGGAGTTGGTGGCATGTGAAACCCGCATGTGGAGCATTGGTTTGTTGGGAATCTCACCAAGCTTCATTTCAGTCCTAGGCACTCAATGGGCATTAAGCCTAGAGTGTGAAAACTGAGTTTCCTTGAGAGCTGCTTGGAAGCCTGATGGTGTGTGAAGTTAGTGAGCCAAATGGAGGTGTTCTCCCACAAGAACCACTCGGCTGATTCTTCTTCAATATGCGCTTCACCAACATGCAGTGTTTCCTTGATTGAATTAGCTCTCACACCAATATTTGCTCCTAGAACCTTTGTATTGAGGGCTATCTGAAAATGGCTTTGGCGCTGAAGTTGTCTGTGAATGTGGAGTTGGTGGCATGTGAAACCCGCATGTGGAGCATTGGTTTGTGTGGGATGCTCTACCAGGTTCATTCCTACATAATGCACTCAAAGGGCATTAAGCCTAGAGTGTGAAAACTGAGTTTCCTTGAGAGCTGTATGGAAACCTGATGGTGTGTGAAGTTAGTGAGCCAAATGGAGGTGTTCTCCCACAAGAACCACTCGGCTGATTCTTCTTCAATATGCGCTTCACCAACATGCAGTGTTTCCTTGATTGAATTAGCTCTCACACCAATATTTGGGCCTAGAGCCTTTGCATTGAGGGCTATCTGAAAACGGCTGTGGCGCTGAAGTTGTCTGTGAATGTGGAGTTGGTGGCATGTGAAACCCGCATGTGGAGCATTGGTTTGTATGGGATGCTCTACCACGTTCATTTCAGTCCTAGGCACTCAAAGGGCATTAAGCCTAGAGTGTGAAAACTGAGTTTCCTTGAGAGCTGCTTGGAAGCCTGATGGTGTGTGAAGTTAGTGAGCCAAATGGAGTTGTTGTCCCACAAGAACCACTCGGCTGATTCTTCTTCAATATGCGCTTCACCAACATGCAGTGTTTCCTTGATTGAATTAGCTCTCACACCAATATTTTCGCCTAGAGCCTTTGCATTGAGGGCTATCTGAAAATGGCTTTGGCGCTGAAGTTGTCTGTGAATGTGGAGTTGGTGGCATGTGAAACCCGCATGTGGAGCATTCGTTTGTGTGGGATGCTCTACCAGGTTCATTCCTACATAATGCACTCAAAGGGCATTAAGCCTAGAGTGTGAAAACTGAGTTTCCTTGAGAGCTGCTTGGAAGCCTGATGGTGTGTGAAGTTAGTGAGCCAAATGGAGTTGTTCTCCCACAAGAACCACTCGGCTGATCCTTCTTCAATATGCCCTTCACCAACATGCAGTGTTTCCTTGATTGAATTAGCTCTCACACCAATATTTGCGTCTAGAGCCTTTGCATTGAGGGCTATCTGAAAACGGCTGTGGCGCTGAAGTTGTCTGTGAATGTGGAGTTGGTGGCATGTGAAACCCGCATGTGGAGCATTGGTTTGTGTGGGATGCTCTACCAGGTTCATTCCTAGATAATGCACTCAAAGGGCATTAAGCCTAGAGTGTGAAAACTGAGTTTCCTTGAGAGCTGCTTGGAAGCCTGATGGTGTGTGAAGTTAGTGAGCCAAATGGAGTTGTTCTCCCACAAGAACCACTCGGCTGATTCTTCTTCAATATGCGCTTCACCAACATGCAGTGTTTCCTTGATTGAATTAGCTCTCACACCAATATTTGGGCCTGGAGCCTTTGCATTGAGAGTTACCTGAAAACGGCTTTGGCGCTGAAGTTGTCTGTGAATGTGGAGTTGGTGGCATGTGAAACCCGCATGTGGAGCATTGGTTCGTGTGGGATGCTCTACCAGGTGCATTTCATTCCTTGGCACTCAAAGGGCAATAAGCCTAGAGTGTGAAAACTGAGTTTCCTTGAGAGCTGCTTGGAAGCCTGATGGTGTGTGAAGTTAGTGAGCCAAATGGAGTTGTTCTCCCACAAGAACCACTCGGCTGATTCTTCTTCAATATGCGCTTCACCAACATGCAGTGTTTCCTTGATTGAATTAGCTCTCACACCAATATTTGCACCTAGAGCCTTTGCATTGAGGGCTATCTGAAAATGGCTTTGTCGCTGAAGTTGTCTGTGAATGTGGAGTTGGTGGCATGTGAAACCCGCATGTGGAGCATTGGTTTGTGTGGGATGCTCTACCAGGTTCATTCCTAGATAATGCACTCAAAGGGCATTAAGGCTAGAGTGTGAAAACTGAGTTTCTTTGAGAGCTGCTTGGAAGCCTGATGGTGTGTGAAATTAGTGAGCCAAATGGAGTTGTTCTCCCACAAGAACCACTCGGCTGATTCTTCTTCAATATGCGCTTCACCAACATGCAGTGTTTCCTTGATTGAATTAGCTCTCACACCAATATTTGCGCCTACAGCCTTTGATTTGAGAGCTATCTGAAAATGGCTTTGGCGATGAAGTTGTCTGTGAATGTGGAGTTGGTGGCATGTGAAACCCGCATGTGGAGCATTCGTTTGTGTGGGATGCTCTACCAGGTTCATTCCTACATAATGCACTCAAAGGGCATTAAGCCTAGAGTGTGAAAACTGAGTTTCCTTGAGAGCTGCTTGGAAGCCTGATGGTGTGTGAAGTTAGTGAGCCAAATGGTGTTGTTGTCCCACAAGAACCACTCGGCTGATTCTTCTTCAATATGCGCTTCACCAACATGCAGTGTTTCCTTGATTGAATTAGCTCTCACACCAATATTTGCGTCTAGAGCCTTTGCATTGAGGGCTATCTGAAAGCGGCTGTGCCACTGAAGTTGCCTGTGAATGTGGAGTTGGTGGCATGTGAAACCCGCATGTGGAGCATTGGTTTGTGTGGGATGCTCTACCAGGTGCATTCCTAGATAATGCACTCAAAGGGCATTAAGCATAGAGTGTGAAAACTGAGTTTCCTTGAGAGCTGCTTGGAAGCCTGATGGTGTGTGAAGTTAGTGAGCCAAATGGAGTTGTTCTCCCACAAGAACCACTCGGCTGATTCTTCTTCAATATGCGCTTCACCAACATGCAGTGTTTCCTTGATTGAATTAGCTCTCACACCAATATTTGGGCCTGGAACCTTTGCATTGAGGGCTACCTGAAAACGGCTTTAGCGCTGAAGTTGTCTGTGAATGTGGAGTTGGTGGCATGTGAAACCCGCATGTGGAGCATTCGTTTGTGTGGGATGCTCAGCAAGCTTCATTTCAGTCCTAGGCACACAAAGGGCACTAAGCATAGAGTGTGAAAACTGAGTTTCCTTGAGAGCTGCTTGGAAGCCTGATGGTGTGTGAAGTTAGTGAGCCAAAATGGAGTTGTTCTCCCACAAGAACCACTCGGCTGATCCTTCTTCAATATGCCCTTCACCAACATGCAGTGTTTCCTTGATTGAATTAGCTCTCACACCAATATTTGCGTCTAGAGCCTTTGCATTGAGGGCTATCGGAAAACGGCTGTGGCGCTGAAGTTGCCTGTGAATGTGGAGTTGGTGGCATGTGAAACCCGCATGTGGAGCATTCTTTTGTGTGGGATGCTGTACCAGGTTCATTCCTAGATAATGCACTCAAAGGGCACTAAGCATAGAGTGTGAAAACTGAGTTTCCTTGAGAGGTGCTTGGAAGCCTGATGGTGTGTGAAGTTAGTGAGCCAAATGGAGTTGTTCTCCCACAAGAACCACTCGGCTGATCCTTCTTCAATATGCCCTTCACCAACATGCAGTGTTTCCTTGATAGAATTAGCTCTCACACCAATATTTGCGTCTAGAGCCTTTGCATTGAGGGCTATCTGAAAACGGCTGTGGCGCTGAAGTTGCCTGTGAATGTGG
>NW_026698662.1:0-58757 GCF_030435755.1 Ochotona princeps
GTCGTTGATAAACATCCAAAGTCCGGAAAAGCTCTGCATTTTGCACCCGAGTACGAGAGCCAACGGGTATTCAGGGACGAATTGTAGATGGGCGCCGCCAGCGGAGACAGCGCTGTGTTCGAGCTAAGGATTGTTTTTGTGTCACGTGTCCAAATCAGAGTAGGCCACTGAGGTGTAGTATGCGCGATCCTGCACCTACCTATGCTTGACATTTGGATTGCTCCCCGTCCGTTTTCAAGAGACGAGCAAATACCCGACAAACTTATGGATGAAACCTTGACCTTGCTGTCTCAAGACGCTTCAGGAAGAAAGTCGTTGACACAGAGAGCTGGAATAGACTTCTGGATGAATGCACGGCGTAGGAGGCGGTAGGCTCTGATGACTTGCCACAAACGTGATCAGCTGGCGTGACGGTGGCGACAACACCGTACAGCACATCTTCCCCAACTTCGACAACGCCTGTTTGCCTTTCCACAGGTCGCGCGCGCTTTTGCAAGACTAGGTATGTACCTCATAAGCTTAGCAGAAGTTTCTCGCTATAATCTGTAGAAGGAGTAAACTGTTGACACGTTAGGTGTCTTCGTTGTGATCCCAGTTTTTTTACGCTGCACAGGAAAGGGGGAGCTTGACAGAAGAGCCTGTGCGCTGGAAGTCGATATCATGGTCTGTAGCTTGCTCGAATCCTGGAAAATACCATTTCCTGCTGCCCAACTGTGGTAGCCTCAGCACGGAGTGAGCTGTGACTGCTGTCTACGTGGTTCCAGGGTGAGATCCACACGATTCCGGCAGAGCCTGCCCTTGCTGGGGCGTTGGAACGGTGTTTGACGGCGTGGGCGATGTCGTATACCACAGTAGTTGTCAGCTGCCATGAGTACTGGGGTTCTACAGAGGCATCGAAGCCTTCACGGGTCACGTGCCTGCAGTATTCCGGACGGAGTAACTACCAAGAGGCAATGGTGGAGCGAAGACCTATGTGGCCATGATCATTGGAACCCTGCGCAAGCATGCTCGGCCTTGAGTGTATATCTCTAAGGCATGAACGCTGACGTCGACGACTTACGTGATTCAGGGCCTGTAAATGGAAGTGATAACTAGTGCACGAGGAACGGAAGATAGTGGTTCGATCGGACTCTGAGGATCTGACCCTCAGTCCTTCTTGGGTTCTGGCCGTCCACAATTGATCAATAGTCTTACGAGAGCATCGTTCTTGTATGCGGGAACGGATTATCTACTGCATATTTCATATTCTGCATTCAACGGTGCATGTCGATGGGAAAAACACACCGACATATGATGATGGCCAGCCAGCTGAGTGTGGGGGCTTGCCGGCAAATCGGGTGCTAGGTAAGGGGCGCACGTCAGTGTTCGGAGAGGTTTATTCTGTCTGTAAGGCAGGAGGACACTGGGAGCACGGATTGCCGCAGTCCCGTCTCGACTGTCATAGAATTCCTCGTGCGGCGATGACTACATCACGCGGAAGTTTCTCACGAAAAGCTAAGAATTCAGCTCATGGCGGAGTGGGAGGGCTTTTGCAATCACCATGGTTCTTCCCCTTGCTAAGGGGCGTCTCACTGCGACAGTTTCTACGTTACCGTTCCTCCGTATCCTAGCGTAGCATGTTGAGCGCTGTTGCAATATCAACAGCTGACGGAGGGCGGGAAAGGCGGTCGAGCGCTGCAGCGCATCGTCTTCAATGAATCTGTGTCAAGTGATCGGCTGGAGTTAGTGTATATCGATTGCCAGGGAGGCTAAAAATGTAGGCCGGCCCAGAACCCTCACATATGTATGCTATGCACACCAATGTGTACCCAGGAAGACTAGGTGCGCTGCTTCAAGCTGCGGAGTTGTTGCAGAGCCTCAGCTCGCATTTCTGTTGCGCCCCATTACACAAGCCAGTAGCAAGCCAAAGTGCCTCCGACATCCAGAGTCCATGTGTGCAGTTACTCGTGTTCGGTCTCCATACGGGGGTAGTTTAGGCAGCACTGGCCCCTCCGACGTAGTCGTAAGCGTCTCGCTGTTCTTCGGTGTGTGATCTCTACAGATTCGTAGTCTTCTGCATTGACGATGTCGGTAGTCCGGGCTGCACGCGTCTCGTGTCGAACAGCGGGTCGGCGATTGGAACGGCAGAACATATGGCGTATATCTGCAGAATGCCTGGAAACCGCAGGAAACCCCAAGTGAATGGCTAGCACACAACGCCTGTGCCATTATAAAAAGTAGGGCTTGCCACTCTTGCTAAATCCCCCTACTGAATCCTCGTCTGCGTCGTCTATAGGCATCCTCTTGACACACGTAGCTTATCGTGTTGTTCAAACTAACTTAATGCTCTGTCACACGAAAGTGTGGGATCTGCGTGAAGGAGAAGACCGCATTTCCTTTGTATCAGGCTCGCACGGTATTGGGTGACTTGTGTTCTGTTTCCGTTGGATGCCTTCAAAGCGGTGGTGCACTTCGGAAACAACTGGCGTACGGCAACACATCATCATTCCGCCGAGCCCTACTGGACGTTGTTCGCGCAAAGGCATGTGCACGAGCATGCAGCTACAACACTGCAAGCATCCCTGGGCTACCTTATCAATAAGAAAGAATGAAGCCGTCAGAGGATCAGAGACTTGTGGTGGGCACCGCTTTCCTTCGTTCTCCGAGGTTCACATGGTGGGATTATACTGTCATTTCCGGTGGTGTACTAACGCAGTCGGCTCTATGAGTGATTCTGAGAATAGAACGCTGGACAGTGGTCCGAA
Organism: Ochotona princeps; assembly: GCF_030435755.1. Classification (NCBI taxonomy): domain Eukaryota; kingdom Metazoa; phylum Chordata; class Mammalia; order Lagomorpha; family Ochotonidae; genus Ochotona; species Ochotona princeps. Next base: position 2,745 of record NW_026698662.1, read on the forward strand.
GGACCGAAGCGCGCAAATTCACTGGAATCAAGTTACCCCATTCTGGCGTTAGTCTTGGGGATTCTACGGCGATTTAGATTGTATCCACGCAGACATGGAAGGCAGTGCTGGATCCCGGCGCACGTCTGAGAGCAAATGCATTTAGTATGTGTCTGACGGGGTGTGCCGCTGCTCATGCTACACGGACTATGTATATGTGGAGCTGGTGAGTGCAGCAGGAGCAGCGCCATCATAAGAAGGCGCCGAGAGCTACTGCATATCTGTCAGCACCTCTCTGATTCGTGGGTGGTCAGAAGGATATTGGAAGAGACGTTGTCTATCGGGCCAGGTGCACTGACTCAGCGTTTGAGATTCAGGTCTGCGTCCATATCTACTGACGTAGTGTTCCCTTTGGTACTTCAGCACATCGATGTACTTCCAAGCAAAGCACACAATGCAACTGAGGATCATAAAAATGCCCCTGGCACGAAAGGCAAAATGCGACATCGGCCGCGCCGTGTGTCTTATCCTCCCTCGAGATAAAGCATGACGCAAAGTCCCGGGCAGGTAGGTGCGAATCCTGAGAAGGCGAGGCTCGCGTCCTCCCCTTCTGAAGTATTCTAAGGCTGGGAAACCTAGGGTTCTCGGCTGGCTTCAATCACGTGGATGCAGAGGCCCGAACAAGGCAGGCCCTCATGTGAGAAGAATGGATTCTTCTTCCGGCACTCTTCCAGCTCTGTGTAAAGAGGGGTGGGGTTGACGAATATTCGAGTCCCTCGCGTTCCGTTACATCTGATTGAATCTTGATGATTTGTGTAGAGACGCCTACGGGAGCTGAACCTCCCATCTTTTCCTGGTCCAACCCCGTTAACACGCACTTGATATATGTAGATCTTCTCCTGATGCATGCACCAGAACTGAGGGCACAGACGGCCTTCACTGCTGCATCGATCTCTCCAGGGCACGGGGAGGATGCCCACGTCAGTCCGGCGGGCAAGTCGGGGTCAGGTGGTATCCCACTAGGATATCGGCATGGCAGCGAAACAAATGTAATTCTTCAAACCCTTGCTGGATACCGTCCAATTGGGTCTGAGTGAGATTCGACAGCGTTTTGCGATCGAGAGCACAGTCAACACTGTCCCCCATCGGTAGCCCCGCACTTGCTTAAGGATCACTGGATGCACAACGTCAGATAAGGAATGCGCGCAGCCTGCTGGCTATTGAGGAACTAGAATGCGGTCCAAGAGGCATTTTCGTGAAAAAAGCAGGCGCCTGTAGACTGATCCGCATCGACGAGGACATCCACCGAAGAACATGTCCGGGCTCAACCTGCGTATATATGTGTGTGGACATAGGTAGCATTGGTGCGAACAGCTTCTTTTGGTCCTACGGTGGGCCGTCGTTTGCAGAGACGTGCCACCTGGTGCAGCTCTCTGAGCTCACGTACGGATATTCCACATTATAGATTTGAGCGTGTAAACCGTCTAGTCAGCCTTGCGAACAGTGATCAAAGCACGATCTTTGGAATAGGGCGCTGATCCTTCAGGTCTGCACTGATTCGAATGTAGGATATTCTTCGAGATTGGTCTGAGCTGTGAATGCACTCCTGTCATTATAGCGCTGGCAGCTTCCACAAAAATTAGCAGTAACGACAGAGGACACCGGCACATCCAAACCGGTGACATATGATTGGCATGTATCGAGCCTTCGCTACGCTCACGCTCGACTGTATTGATGTCCAAAGCAGGGGTCGTTGATAAACATCCAAAGTCCGGAAAAGCTCAGCATCTTGCACCCGAGTACGAGAGTCCACGGGTACTCATGGACGAATTGTAGATGGACGCCGCCAGCGGAGACAGCGCTGTGTTCGAGCTAAGGAATGTTTTTGTGTCACGTGTCCAAATCAGAGTAGGCCACTGAGGTGTAGTATGCGCGATCCTGCACCTATCTATGCCTGACGTTTGGATTGCTCTCTGTCCGTTTCAAGAGACGAGCTGGCGTATCCGACAAACTTATGGATGAAACCTTGACCTTGCGGTCTCAAGACGCTGCAGCAAGAATCCTGTTGACACAGAGAGCTGGAATAGACTTCTGGATGAATGCACGGCGTAGGAGGCGGTAGGCTCTGATGATTTGCCACAAACGTGATCAGCTGGCGTGACGGTGGCGACAATACCGTACAGCACATCTTTCCCAACTTCGACAACGCCTGTTTGCCTTTCCATAAGTCGCGCGCGCTCTCGCAAAACTAGGCGTGTGCCTCATAAGCTTATCAGACGTTTCTCGCTATAATCTATAGAAGGAATAAGTTGTGGAGACGTAGGGGTCTTCCTTGTGATCCTGGCTTTTTACGCTGCACAGGAAAGGGTGAGCTTGACAGAAGAGCCTGAGCGCTGGAAGTCGATATCATGGTCTGTAGCTTGCTCGAATCCTGGAAAATACCATTTCCTGCTGCGCAACTGTGGTAGCCTCAACACAGAGTGAGCTGTGATTGCTGTCTACGTGGTTCTCGGGTGAAATGCACAAGATACCGGCAGAGCCTGCCCTTGCTGAGGCGTAGGAACGGCGTTCGACGGCGTGAGTGATGTCGCGTACGTCAGTATTTGATAGCTACCATGAGTATTCGGGTTCTACAGAGGCATCGAAGCCTTCACGGATCACGTGCCTGCACTACTCCGGACGCAGTGATCACACAGGGGCAATAATAGAGCGAAGACTTATGTGGCCATGATCATCGGAGCACTGCAAAGGCATGCCCAGCCTTGAGTGTATATCTCTAAGGCATGAACGCTGACGTCGACGTCTTACGTGATTCAGGGCCTGTAAATGGAAGTGATAACTAGTGCACGTGGAACGGAAGATAGCGGCTCGATCGGACTCTGAGGATCTGACCCTCATTTCTTCTGGGGTTTTGGCCGCGCACAATTGATCAGTAGTCTTACGGGCGCATCGTTTGGGTATGCGGGGACGGCTTATCTACTGCATATTTCATATGCTGCATTTACCGCTGCATGTCGATGGGAGAGACACACCGACATATGATGATCGCCAGCCAGCTGAGTGTGGGGGCTTGCCGGCAAATCGGGTGCTAGGTAAGGTGCGCACGTTAGTGCTCGGAGAGGGTTCTTCTGTCTGTAAGACAGGAGGATACTGGGAACAGGGAGTGCCGTACTCCCGTCTCGACTGTCATAAAGTTCTTCGTGCGGCGATGACTAAATCACGCGGAAGTTTCTCACGAAAAGCTAAGAATTCAGCTCATGGCGGAGTGGAAGGGCTTTTGCAATCACCATGGTTCTTCCCCTTGCTAAGGGGCGTCTCACTGCGACAGTTTCTACGTTACCGTTCCTCCGTATCCTAGCGTAGCATGTTGAGCGCTGTTGCAATATCAACAGCTGATGGAGGGGGGGAAAGGCCGTCAAGCGCTGCAGCGCATCGTCTTCAATGAATCTGTGTCAAGTGATCGCCTGGAGTTAGTGTATGTCGATTGCCAGGGAGGCTAAAAATGTAGGCCGGCCCAGAACCCTCACATATGTATGCTATGCACACCAATGTGTACCCAGGAAGACTAGGTGTGCTGCTTCAAGCTGCGGAGCTGCTGCAGAGCCTCAGTTCGCATTTCTGTTGCGCCCATTACACAAGCCAGTAGCAAGCCAAACTCCCTCCGGCATCCGGAGTGCATGCGTGTAGTTGCTTGTCTTCGATCTCCATACAGCGGTAGACTAGGCACCACTGGCCCCTCCGACGTAGTCGTAAGCGTCTCGCTGTTCTTCGGTGTGTGATCTCTACAGATTCGTAGTCTTCTGCATTGACGATGTCGGTAGTCCGGGCTGCACGCGTCTCGTGTCGAACAGCGGGTCGGCGATTGGAACGGCAGAACATATGGCGTATATCTGCAGAATGCCTGGAAACCGCAGGAAACCCCAAGTGAATGGCTAGCACACAACGCCTGTGCCATTATAAAAAGTAGGGCTTGCCACTCTTGCTAAATCGCCCTACTGAATCCTCGTCTGCGTCGTCTATAGGCATCCTCTTGACACACGTAGCTTATCGTGTTGTTCAAACTAACTTAATGCTCTGTCACACGAAAGTGTGGGATCTGCGCAAAGGAGAAGTCCGCATTTCTTTGTGCCAGGCTTGCACGGTTTTGGATGATTTGTTTTCTGTTTCCGTTGGACGCCTTCAATGAAGTGGTGCACTTCGGAAACAACTGGCGTGCGGCAACACATCATCATTCCCCCGAGGCCTACTGGACGCTGTTCGCGCAAGGGGATGTGCACAAGCATGCAGCTATAACACTGCAAGCATCCCTGGGCTACCTTATCAATAAGAAAGAATGAAGCCGTCAGAGAATCGGAGACTTGTGGTGGGCACCGCTTTCCCTCGTTCTCCGAGGTTCGCATGGTGGGATTATATTGTCATTTCCGGTGGTGCACTAACGCAGTGGGCTGTATGAGTCATTCTGAGAATAGAACGCTGGACAGTGGTCCGAAGGACCGAAGCGCGCAGATTGGCTGGAATCTAGTTACCCCATTCTGGCGTTAGTCTTGAGGATTCTACGGCGATTTAAATTGTATCCACGCAAGCATGGAAGGCAGTGCTGGATTCCGGCCCACGTCTGGGAGCAAATGCATTTAGTATGTGTCTGACGGGGTGTGCAGCTGCTCATGCTACACGGACTATGTATATGTGTAGCGGGTGAGTGCAGCAAGAGCAGCGCCATCATAAGGAGGCGCCGAGAGCTACTGCATATCTGTCAGCACCTCTCTGATTCGTGGGTGGTCAGAAGGATATTGGAAGAGACGTTGTATGTCGGGCCAGGCGCACTGACTCAGCGTTTGAGATTCAGGTCTGCGTCCATGTCTACTGACGTAGTGTTCCCTTTGGTACTTCAGCACATCGATGTACTTCCAAGCAAAGCACACAATGCAACTGAGGATCATGAAAATGCCCCTGGCACGAAAGGCAAAATGCAACAGCGGCCGCGCCGTGTGTCTTATCCTCCCTCGAGATAAAGCATGACGCAAAGTCCCGGGCAGGTAGGTGCGAATCCGGAGAACGTGAGGCTCGCGTACTCCCTTTCTGAAGTATTCTAAGGCTGGGAAACCTAGGGTTCTCGGCTGGCTTCAATCACGTGGATGCAGAGGCCCGAACAAGGCAGGCCCTCATGTGAGAAGAATGGATTCTTCTTCCGGCACTCTTCCAGCTCTGTGTAAAGAGGGGTGGGGTTGACAAATATTCGAGTCCCTCGCGTTCCGTTACATCTGATTGAATCTTGATGATTTGTGTAGAGACGCCTACGGGAGCTGGACCTCCCATCTTTTCCTGGCCCAACCCCGTTAACACACCCTTGATATATATATATTGATCTTCTCCTGATGCATGCACCGGAACTGAGGGCACAAACGGCCTTCACTGCTGCATCGATCTCTCCAAGGCATGGGGAGGATGCCCACGTCAGTCCGGCGGGCAAGTCGGGGTCAGGTGGTATCCCACTAGGATATCGGCACGGCAGCGAAACAAATGTAATTCTTCAAACCCTTCCTGGATACCGTCCAATTGGGTCTGAGTGACACTCGGCAGCGTTTTGCGATCGAGAGCACAGTCAACACTGTCCCCATCGGTAGCCCCGCACTTGCTTAAGGATCACTGGATGCACAACGTCAGATAAGGAATGCGCGCAGCCTGCTGGCTATTGAGGAACTAGAATGCGATCCAAGAGGCATTTTCGTGAAAAAAGCAGACGCCTGTAGACTGATCCGCATCGACGTGGACATCCACCGAAGAACATGTCCGGGCTCAACCTGCGTATATATGTGTGTGGACATAGGTAGCATTGGTGCGAACAGCTTCTTTTGGTCCTACGGTGGGCTGTCGTTTGCAGAGACGTGCCACCTGGTGCAGCTCTCTGAGCTCACGTACGGATATTCCACATTATAGATTTGAGCCGTGTAAACCGCCTAGTCAGCCTTGCGAACAGTGATCAAAGCACGATCTTTGGAATAGGGCGCTGATCCTTCAGGTCTGCACTGATTCGAATGTAGGATATTCTTCGAGATTGGTCTGAGCTGTGAATGCACTCCTGTCATTATAGCGCTGGCAGCTTCCACAAAAATTAGCAGTAACGACAGAGGACACCGGCACATCCAAACCGGTGACATATGATTGGCATGTATCGAGCCTTCGGTACGCTAACGCTCGACTGTATTGATGTCCAAAGCAGGGGTCGTTGATAAACATCCAAAGTCCGGAAAAGCTCAGCATTTTGCACCCGAGTACGAGAGTCCACGGGTACTCAGGGACGAATTGTAGATGGACGCCGCCAGCGGAGACAGCGCTGTGTTCGAGCTAAGGAATGTTTTTGTGTCACGTGTCCAAATCAGAGTAGGCCACTGAGGTGTAGTATGCGCGATCCTGCACCTACCTATGCCTGACGTTTGGATTGCTCTCCGTCCGTTTTCAAGAGACGAGCTGGCGTATCCGACAAACTTATGGATGAAACCTTGACCTTGCGGTCTCAAGACGCTGCAGCAACAAACCTGTTGACACAGAGAGCTGGAATAGACTTCTGGATGAATGCACGGCGTAGGAGGCGGTAGGCTCTGATGACTTGCCACAAACGTGATCAGCTGGCGTGACGGTGGCGACAATACCGTACAGCACATCTTTCCCAACTTCGACAACGCCTGTTTGCCTTTCCATAAGTCGCGCGCGCTCTCGCAAAACTAGTCGTGTGCCTCATAAGCTTATCAGAAGTTTCTCGCTATAATCTATAGAAGGAATAAGTTGTGGAGACGTAGGGGTCTTCGTTGTGATCCTGGCTTTTTACGCTGCACAGGAAAGGGTGAGCTTGACAGAAGAGCCTGAGCGCTGGAAGTCGTTATCATGGTCTGTAGCTTGCTCGAATCCTGGAAAATACCATTTCCTGCTGCGCAACTGTGGTAGCCTCAACACAGAGTGAGCTGTGATTGCTGTCTACGTGGTTCTCGGGTGAAATGCACAAGATACCGGCAGAGCCTGCCCTTGCTGAGGCGTAGGAACGGCGTTCGACGGCGTGAGTGATGTCGCGTACGTCAGTATTTGATAGCTACCATGAGTATTCGGGTTCTACAGAGGCATCGAAGCCTTCACAGATCACGTGCCTGCACTACTCCGGACGCAATGATCACACAGGGGCAATAATAGAGCGAAGACGTATGTGGCCCAGATCATCGGAGCACTGCAAGGCATGCCCAGCTTTGAGTGTATATCTCTAAGGCATGAACGCTGACGTCGACGTCTTACGTGATTCAGGGCCTGTAAATGGAAGTGATAACTAGTGCACGTGGAACGGAAGATAGCGGCTCGATCGGACTCTGAGGATCTGACCCTCAGTCCTTCTTGGGTTTTGGCCGTGCACAAATGATCAGTAGTCTTACGGGCGCATCGTTTGGGTATGCGGGGACGGCTTATCTACTGCACATTTCATATTCTGCATTCACCGCTGCATGTCGATGGGAGACACACACCGACATATGATGATCGCCAGCCAGCTGAGTGTGGGGGCTTGCCGGGAAATCGGGTGCTAGGTGAGGGTCGCACGTTAGTGTTTGGAGAGGGTTCTTCTGTGCGTAAGGCAAGAGGACACTGGGAACAGGTAGTGCCGTACTCCCGTTTCGACTGTCATAGAATTCCTCGTGTGACGATAACTACATCACGCGGGATTCCCTCGAGAAAGGCTGAGAATTCAGCTCACGGCGGAGTGGGAGGGCTTTTGCAATCACCATGGTTCTTCCCCTTGCTAAGGGGCGTCTCACTGCGACAGTTTCTACGTTACCGTTCCTCCGTATCCTAGCGTAGCATGTTGAGCGCTGTTGCAATATCAACAGCTGACGGAGGGCGGGAAAGGCGGTCGAGCGCTGCAGCGCATCGTCTTCAATGAATCTGTGTCAAGTGATCGCCTGGAGTTAGTGTATGTCGATTGCCAGGGAGGCTAAAAGTGTAGGCCGGCCCAGAACCCTCACATGTGTATGCTATGTACATCAATGTGTACCCAGGAAGACTAGGTGCGCTGCTTCAGGCTGCGGAGTTGTTGCAGAGCCTCAGCTCGCATTTCTGTCGCGCCCATTACACAAGCCAGTAGCAAGCCAAAGTGCCTCCGGCATCCAGAGTGCATTTGTGCAGTTATTTGTGTTCGGTCTCCATACAGGGGTAGTTTAGGCAGCACTGGCCCCTCCGACGTAGTCGTAGGCGTCTCGTTGTTCTTTGGATTGTGATCTCTGCAGACTCGTAGTCTTTTGCATTGATGATGTCGGTAGTCCGGACTGCACGCGTCTCGTGTCGAACAGCGGGTCGACGAGTGGAACGGCAGAACATATGGCGTATATCCGCAGAATGCCTGGAAACCGCAGGAAACCCCAAGTGAATGGCTAGCACACAACGCCTGTGCTATTATAAAAAATAGGGCTTGCCACTCTTGCTAAATCCCCCTAATGAATCCTCGTCTGCGTCGTCTATAGGCATCCTCTTGACACACGTAGCTTATTGTGTTGTTCAAACTAACTTAATGCTCTGTCACACGAAAGTGTGGGATCTGCGCAAAGGAGAAGTCCGCATTTGCTTTGTGTCAGGCTCGCAAGGTATTGGATGACTTGTGTTCTCTTTCCGTTGGATGCCTTCAAAGCGATGGTGCACTTCGGAAACAACTGGCGTACGGCAACACATCATCATTCCGCCGAAGCGTACTGGAAGCTGTTCGCGCAAGGGGATGTGCACGAGCATGCAGCTATAACACTGCAAGCATCCCTGGGCTACCTTATCAATAAGAGAGAACGAAGCCGTCAGAGGATCAGAGACCTGTCGTGGTCACCGCGTTCCTTCGTTCTCCGAGGTTCGCATGGTGGGATTATATTGTCATTTCCGGTGGTGCACTAACGCAGTGGGCTGTATGAGTCATTCTGAGAATAGAACGCTGGACTGTGGCCCGAAGGACCGAAGTGCGCAGATTGGCTGGAATCTAGTTACCCCATTCTGGCGTTAGTCTTGAGGATTCTACGGCGATTTAAATTGTATCCACGCAGACATGGAAAGCAGTGCTGGATCCCGGCGCACGTCTGGGAGCAAATGCATTTAGTATGTGTCTGACGGGGTGTGCCGCTGCTCATGCTACACGGACTATGTATATGTGTAGCGGGTGAGTGCAGCAAGAGCAGCGCCATCATAAGGAGGCGCCGAGAGCTACTGCATATCTGTCAGCACCTCTCTGATTCGTGGGTGGTCAGAAGGATATTGGAAGAGACGTTGTATGTCGGGCCAGGCGCACTGACTCAGCGTTTGAGATTCAGGTCTGCGTCCATGTCTACTGACGTAGTGTTCCCTTTGGTACTTCAGCACATCGATGTACTTCCAAGCAAAGCACACAATGCAACTGAGGATCATGAAAATGCCCCTGGCACGAAAGGCAAAATGCAACAGCGGCCGCGCCGTGTGTCTTATCCTCCCTCGAGATAAAGCATGACGCAAAGTCCCGGGCAGGTAGGTGCGAATCCTGAGAAGGCGAGGCTCGCGTCCTCCCCTTCTGAAGTATTCTAAGGCTGGGAAACCTAGGGTTCTCGGCTGGCTTCAATCACGTGGATGCAGAGGCCCGAACAAAGCAGGCCCTCATGTGAGAAGAATGGATTCTTCTTCCGGCACTCTTCCAGCTCTGTGTAAAGAGGGGTGGGGTTGACGAATATTCGAGTCCCTCGCGTTCCGTTACATCTGATTGAATCTTGATGATTTGTGTAGAGACGCCTACGGGAGCTGAACCTCCCATCTTTTCCTGGTCCAACCCCGTTAACACGCACTTGATATATGTAGATCTTCTCCTGATGCATGCACCAGAACTGAGGGCACAGGCGGCGTTCACTGCTGCATCGATCTCTCCAGGGCACGGGGAGGATGCCCACGTCAGTCCGGCGGGCAAGTCGGTGTCAGGTGGTATCCCACTAGGATACCGGCGGGGCAGCGAAAAAAGTGTAGTTCTTCGAACCCTTGCTGGATACGGTCCGATTTGGTCTGAGTGAGATTCGACAGCGTTTTGCGATCGAGAGCACAGTCAAAACTGTCCCCATCGGTTGCCCCGCACCTGCTTAAGGGTCACTGGATGCACAACGTCAGATAAGGAATGCACGCAGCCTATTGACTCTTCAGGAACTGGAATGCGGTCTAAGAAGCATCTTCGTGGACAATGCTGGCGCCTGTCGACTGCACGACATCGTTGTGAACATCCACGGAAGGACATCTCCGGGCTCATCCTGCGTATATATGTGTGTTGACATAGGTAGCAGCAGTATGATCAGCCTCTTTTGGTCCTACAGTGGGCCGTCGTTTGCAGAGACGTGCCACCTGGTGCAGGCCTCTGAACTCCCGTACTGGTATTCCACATTTGCGATTGAAGTCATGTAAATCATCTATTCAGCCTTGCGAACAGTGATCAGAGCACGATCTTTGGAATAGGGCGATGATCCTTCAGGTCTGCACTGATTCGAATGTAGGATATTCTTCGAGATTGGTCTGAGCTGTGAATGCACTCCTGTCATTATAGCGCTGGCAGCTTCCACAAAAATTAGTAGTAACGACAGAGGACACCAGCACATCCAAACCGGTGACATATGATTGGCATGTATCGAGCCTTCGGTACGCTCACGCTCGACTGTATTGATGTCCAAAGCAGGGGCCGTTGATAAACATCCAAAGTCCGGAAAAGCTCTGCATCTTGCACCCGAGTACGAGAGCCCACGGGTACTCAGGGACGAATTGTAGATGGACGCCGCCAGCGGAGACAGCGCTGTGTTTTATGTCACGTGTCCAGATCAGAGTAGGCCACTGAGGTGTAGTATGCGCGATCCTGCACCTACCTATGCCTGACGTTTGGATTGCTCTCCGTCCGTTTTCAAGAGACGAGCTGGCGTATCCGACAAACTTATGGATGAAACCTTGACCTTGCGGTCTCAAGACGCTGCAGCAACAAACCTGTTGACACAGAGAGCTGGAATAGACTTCTGGATGAATGCACGGCGTAGGAGGCGGTAGGCTCTGATGACTTGCCACAAACGTGATCAGCTGGCGTGACGGTGGCGACAATACCGTACAGCACATCTTTCCCAACTTCGACAACGCCTGTTTGCCTTTCCATAAGTCGCGCGCGCTCTCGCAAAACTAGGCGTGTGCCTCATAAGCTTATCAGAAGTTTCTCGCTATAATCTATAGAAGGAATAAGTTGTGGAGACGTAGGGGTCTTCGTTGTGATCCTGGCTTTTTACGCTGCACAGGAAAGGGTGAGCTTGACAGAAGAGCCTGAGCGCTGGAAGTCGTTATCATGGTCTGTAGCTTGCTCGAATCCTGGAAAATACCATTTCCTGCTGCGCAACTGTGGTAGCCTCAACACAGAGTGAGCTGTGATTGCTGTCTACGTGGTTCTCGGGTGAAATGCACAAGATACCGGCAGAGCCGGCCTTTCCTGAGGCATAGGAACGGCGTTCGACGGCGTGAGTGATGTCGCGTACGTCAGTATTTGATAGCTACCATGAGTATTCGGGTTCTACAGAAGCATCGAAGCCTTCACAGATCACGTGCCTGCACAACTCCGGACGCAGTGATCACACAGGGGCAATAATAGAGCGAAGACGTATGTGGCCAAGATCATCGGAGCACTGCAAGGCATGCCCAGCTTTGAGTGTATATCTCTAAGGCATGAACGCTGACGTCGACGTCTTACGTGATTCAGGGCCTGTAAATGGAAGTGATAACTAGTGCACGTGGAACGGAAGATAGCGGCTCGATCGGACTCTGAGGATCTGACCCTCAGTTCATCTTGGGTTTTGGCCGTGCACAATTGATCAGGAGTCTTACGAGCGCATAGTTCTTGTATGCGGGGACGGCTTATCTACTGCATATTTCATATTCTGCATTTACCGCTGCATGTCGATGGGAGACACACACCGACATATGATGATCGCCAGCCAGCTGAGTGTGGGGGCTTGCCGGGAAATAGGGTGCTAGGTGAGGGTCGCACGTTAGTGTTTGGAGAGAGTTCTTCTGTGCGTAAGGCAAGAGGACACTGGGAACAGGGAGTGCTGTACTCCCGTTTCGACTGTCATAGAATTTCTCGTGCGGCAATGACTACATCACGCGGGATTCCCTCGAGAAAGGCTGAGAATTCAGCTCACGGCGGAGTGGGAGGGCTTTTGCAATCACCATGGTTCTTCCCCTTGCTAAGGGGCGTCTCACTGCGACAGTTTCTACGTTACCGTTCCTCCGTATCCTAGCGTAGCATGTTGAGCGCTGTTGCAATATCAACAGATGATGGAGGGGGGGAAAGGCAGTCAAGCGCTGCAGCGCATCGTCTTCAATGAACATGGTCAAGCGATTCCCTGGAGTTAGTGTATATCGATTGCCAGGGAGGCTAAAAATGTAGGCCGACACAGAACCCTCATATAAGTATGCTATGTACACCAATGTGTACCAAGGAAGACTAGGTGCGCTGGTTCAGGCTGCGGAGTTGTTGCAGAGCCTCAGCTCGCATTTCTGTCGCGCCCATTACACAAGCCAGTAGCAAGCCAAAGTACCTCCGGCATCCAGAGTGCATGTGTGCAGTTACTTGTGTTCGGTATCCATACAGCGGTAGTCTAGGCAGCACTGGCCCCTCCGACGTAGTCGTGAGCGTCTCGTTGTTCTTTGGATTATGGTCTCTGCGCGCTCGTAGTCTTTTGCATTGGTGATGTCGGTCGTGCGGACTGCACGCGTCTCGAGTCGAACAGCGGGTCGACGAGTGGAACGGCAGAACATATGGCGTATATCCGCAGAATGCCTGGAAACCGCAGGAAACACAAAGTGAATGGCTAAAACACATGTGCGATTATAAAACACAAGGCTTGCCAGTCTTGCTAAATCCCCCTACTGAATCCTCGTCTGCGTCGTCTGTAGGCATCCTCTTGACACACGTAGCTTATCGTGATGTTCAAACTGACTTAATGCTCTGTCACACGAAAGTGTGGGATTTGCGCAAAGGAGAAGTCCGCATTTGCTTTGTGTCAGGCTCGCACGGTATTGGATGACTTGTGTTCTCTTTCCGTTGGATGCCTTCAAAGCGATGGTGCACTTCGGGAACAACTGGCGTGCGGTAACACATCATCATTCCGCCGAAGCGTACTGGACGCTGCTCGCGCAAGGGGATGTGCACAAGCATGCAGCTATAACACTGCAAGCATCCCTGGGCTAACTTATCAATAAGAGAGAATGAAGCCGTCAGAGAATCAGAGACTTGTCGTGGTCACCGCTTTCCCTCGTTCTCCGAGGTTCGCATGGTGGCACTGTACTGTCGTTTCCGGTGATGTACTAACGCAGTCGGCTCTATGCGTGATTCTGGCAATAGAACGCTGTACAGTGGTCCGAAGGACCGAAGCCCGCAAATTGACTGGAATCAAGTTACCCCATTCTGCCGTTAGTCTTGGGGATTCTACGGCGATTTAGATTGTATCCACGCAGACATGGAAGGCAGTGCTGGATCCCGGCGCACGTCTGAGAGCAAATGCATTTAGTATGTGTCTGACGGGGTGTGCCGTTGCTCGTGCTACATGGACTATGTATATGTGGAGCTGGTGAGTGCAGCAGAAGCAGTGCCATCATAAGGAGGCGCCGAGAGCTACGGCGTATCTGTCAGCACCTCTCTGATTCGTGGGTGGTCAGAAGGATATTGGAAGAGACGTTGTCTATCGGGCCAGGTGCACTGACTCAGCGTTTGAGATTCAGGTCTGCGTCCATATCTACTGACGTAGTGTTCCCTTTGGTACTTCAGCACATCGATGTACTTCCAAGCAAAGCACACAATGCAACTGAGGATCATAAAAATGCCCCTGGCACGAAAGGCAAAATGCAACAGCGGCCGCGCCGTGTGTCTTATCCTCCCTCGAGATAAAGCATGACGCAAAGTCCCGGGCAGGTAGGTGCGAATCCTGCGAAGGCGAGGCTCGCGTCCTTCCCTTCTGAAGTATTCTAAGGCTGGGAAACCTAGGGTTCTCGGCTGGCTTCAATCACGTGGATGCAGAGGCCCGAACAAGGCAGGCCCTCATGTGAGAAGAATGGATTCTTCTTCCGGCACTCTTCCAGCTCTGTGTAAAGAGGGGTGGGGTTGACGAGTATTCGAGTCCCTCGCGTTCCGTTACATCTGATTGAATCTTGATGATTTGTGTAGAGACGCCTACGGGAGCTGGACCTCCCATCTTTTCCTGGCCCAACCCCGTTAACACACCCTTGATATATGTAGATCTTCTCCTGATGCATGCACCGGAACTGAGGGCACAAACGGCCTTCACTGCTGCATCGATCTCTCCAAGGCATGGGGAGGATGCCCACGTCAGTCCGGCGGGCAAGTCGGGGTCAGGTGGTATCCCACTAGGATATCGGCACGGCAGCGAAACAAATGTAATTCTTCAAACCCTTCCTGGATACCGTCCAATTGGGTCTGAGTGAGACTCGGCAGCGTTTTGCGATCGAGAGCACAGTCAACACTGTCCCCATCGGTAGCCCCGCACTTGCTTAAGGATCACTGGATGCACAACGTCAGATAAGGAGTGCGCGCAGCCTGTTGGCTATTGAGGAACTAGACTGATCCGCATCGACGTGGACATCCACCGAAGAACATGTCCGGGCTCAACCTGCGTATATATGTGTGTGGACATAGGTAGCATTGGTGCGAACAGGTTCTTTTGGTCCTACGGTGGGCTGTCGTTTGCAGAGACGTGCCACCTGGTGCAGCTCTCTGAGCTCACGTACGGATATTCCACATTATAGATTTGAGCCGTGTAAACCGTCTAGTCAGCCTTGCGAACAGTTATCAAAGCACGATCCTTGGAATAGGGCGCTGATCCTTCAGGTCTGCACTGATTCGAATGTAGGATATTCTTCGAGATTGGTCTGAGCTGTGAATGCACTCCTGTCATTATAGCGCTGGCAGCTTCCACAAAAATTAGCAGTAACGACAGAGGACACCGGCACATCCAAACCGGTGACATATGATTGGCATGTGTCGAGCCTTCGCTACGCTCACGCTCGACTGTATTGATGTCCAAAGCAGGGGTCGTTGATAAACATCCAAAATCCGGACAAGCTCTGCATTTTGCACCCGAGTACGAGAGCCCACTGGTATTCAGGGACGAATTGTAGATGGGCGCCGCCAGCGGAGACAGCGCTGTGTTCGAGCTAAGGATTGTTTTTGTGTCACGTGTCCAAATCAGAGTAGGTCACTGAGGTGTAGTATGCGCGATCCTTCACCTACCTATGCTTGACATTTGGATTGCTCCCCGTCCGTTTTCAAGAGACGAGCTGGCATACCCGACAAACTTATGGATGAAACCTTGGCCTTGCGGTCTCAAGACGCTGCAGCAACAAACCTGTTGACACAGAGAGCTGGAATAGACTTCTGGATGAATGCACGGCGTAGGAGACGGTAGGCTCTGATGATTTGCCACAAACGTGATCAGCTGGCGTGACGGTGGCGACAACACCGTACAGCACATCTTCCCCAATTACGACAACGCCTGTTTGCCTTTCCATAGGTCGCGCGCACTGTTGCAAGACTAGGTATGTACCTCATAAGCTTATCAGAAGTTTCTCGCTATAATCTGTAGAAGGAGTAAACTGTTGACACGTTAGGTGTCTTCGTTGAGATCCCATGTTTTTACGCTGCACAGGAAAGGGTGAGCTTGACAGAAGAGCCCGTGCGCTGGAAGTCGATATCATGGTCTGTAGCTTGCTCGAATCCTGGAAAATACCATTTCCTGCTGCCCATCTGTGGTAGCCTCAGCACGGAGTGAGCTGTGACTGCTGTCTGCGTGGTTCCAGAGTGAGATCCACACGATTCCGGCAGAGCCTGCCCTTGCTGGGGCGTTGGAACGGCGTTTGACGGCGTGAGCGATGTCGTATACCTCAGTAGTTGTCAGCTGCCATGAGTACTGGGGTTCTACAGAGGCATCGAAGCCTTCACGGGTCACGTGCCTGCTGTATTCCGGACGGAGTAACTACCAAGAGGCAATGGTGGAGCGAAGACCTATGTGGCCATGATCATTGGAACCATGCGCAAGCATGCTCGGCCTTGAGTGTATATCTCTAAGGCATGAACGCTGACGTCGACGTCTTACGTGATTCAGGGCCTGTAAATGGAAGTGATAACTAGTGCACGAGGAACGGAAGATAGTGGTTCGATCGGACTCTGAGGATCTGACCCTCAGTCCTTCTTGGGTTCTGGCCGTCCACAATTGATCAATAGTCATACGAGCGCATCGTTCTTGTATGCGGGAACTGATTATCTACTGCATATTTCATATTCTGCATTCAACGGTGCATGTCGATGGGAAAAATACACCGACATATGATGATCGCCAGCCAGCTGAGTGTGGGGGCTTGCCGGCAAATCGGGTGCTAGGTAAGGGGCGCACGTCAGTGTTCGGAGAGGTTTCTTCTGTCTGTAAGGCAGGAGGACACTGGGAGCAGGGAGTGCCGTAGTCCCGTTTCGACTGTCATAGAGTTCTTCGTGCGGCGATGACTACATCGCGCGGAATTCACTCGCGAAAGACTGAGAATTCAGCTCACGGCGGAGTGGGAGGGCTCTCGCAGTCACCATGGTTCTTCCCCTTGGTAAGGGGGATCCCACTGCGACAGTTCCTACGTTACCGTTCCTCCGTATCCTAGCGTAGCATGGTGAGCGCTGTTGCAATATCAACAGCTGATGGAGGGGAGGAAAGGCAGTCAAGCGCTGCAGCGCATAGTCTTCAATGAACATGGTCAGGCGATTGCCTGGAGTTAGTGTATGTCGATTGCCAGGGAGGCTAAAAATGTAGGCCGGCCCAGAACCCTCATATAAGTATGCTATGTACACCAATGTGTACCAAGAAAGACTAGGTGCGCTGCTTCAGGCCGCGGAGCTGTTGCAGAGCCTCAGGTCGCATTTCTGCCGTACCGATTATACAAGCCAGCAACAAGCCAAAGTGTCTCCCGCATCCAGAGTGCATGTGTGCAGTTACTCGTGCTCGGTATCCATACAGGGGTAGTTTAGGCAGCACTGGCCCCTCCGGAGTAGTCGTAAGCGTCTCGTTGCTCTTCGGAATGTGATCTCTGCGGGCTCGTGGACTTTTGCACTGATGATGCCGGTCGTGCGGACTGCACGCGTCTCGGGTCGAACAGCGGGTCGACGAGTGGAACGGCAGAACATATGGCGTATATCCGCAGAATGCCTGGAAACTGCAGGAAACCCCAAGCGAATGGCTAGCACACAACGCCTGTGCTATTATGAAAGATAGGGCTTGCCACTCTTGCTAAATCCCCCTACTGAATCCTCGTCTGCGTCGTCTATAGGCATCCTCTTGACACACGTAGCTTATTGTGTTGTTCAAACTGACTTAATGCTCTGTCACACGAAAGTGTGGGATTTGCGCGAAGGAGAAGTCCGCACGTCTTTTGTGTCAGGCTCGCACGGTTTTGGATGACTTGTGTTCTGCTTCCGTTGAACGCTTTCAAAGCGATGGTGCACCTCGGAAACAACTGGCGTGCGGTAACACATTATCATTCCGCCGAGCCGTACCGGACGTTCTTCGCGCAAAGGCATGTGCACGAGCATGCAGCTACATCACTGCAAGCCTCCCTGGGCTACCTTATCAATAAGAGAGAATGAACCCGTCAGAGGATGAGAGACATGTGGTGGTGACGGCTTTCCCTCGTTCTCCGAGGTTCGCATGGTGGGATTATATTGTCATTTCCGGTGATGCACTAACGCAGTGGGCTGTATGAGTCATTCTGAGAATAGAACGCTGGACAGTGGTCCGAAGGACCGAAGTGCGCAAATTGGCTCGAATCTAGTTACCCCATTCTACCGTTAGTCTTGAGGATTCTACGGCGATTTAGATTGTATACACGCAGGCATGGAGGGCAGTGCTGGATCGCGGCGCACGTCTGAGAGCAAATGCATTTAGTATGTGTCTGACGGGGTATGCCGCTGCTCGTGCTACACGGACTATGTATATGTGGAGCTGGTGAGTGCAGCAGGAGCAGCGCCATCATAAGGAGGCGCCGAGAGCTACTGCATATCTGTCAGCACCTCTCTGATTCGTGGGTGGTCAGAAGGATATTGGAAGAGACGTTGTCTATCGGGCCAGGTGCACTGACTCAGCGTTTGAGATTCAGGTCTGCGTCCATATCTACTGACGTAGTGTTCCCTTTGGTACTTCAGCACATCAATGTACTTCCAAGCAAAGCACACAATGCAACTGAGGATCATAAAAATGCCCCTGGCACGAAAGGCAAAATGCAACAGCGGCCGCGCCGTGTGTCTTATCCTCCCTCGAGATAAAGCATGACGCAAAGTCCCGGGCAGGTAGGTGCGAATTCTGAGAAGGCGAGGCTCGCCTCCTCCTCTTCTGAAGTATTCTAAGGCTGGGAAACCTAGGGTTCTCGGCTGGCTTCAATCACGTGGATGCAGAGGCCCGAACGAGGCAGGCCTTCATGTGAGAAGAATGGATTCTTCTTCCGGCACTCTTCCAGCTCTGTGTAAAGAGGGGTGGGGTTGACGAATATTCGAGTCCCTCGCGTTCCGTTACATCTGATTGAATCTTGATGATTTGTGTAGAGACGCCTACGGGAGCTGGACCTCCCATCTTTTCCTGGCCCAACCCCGTTAACACGCACTTGATATATGTAGATCTTCTCCTGATGCATGCACCGGAACTGAGGGCACAAACGGCCTTCACTGCTGTATCGATCTCTCCAAGGCATGGGGAGGATGCCCACGTCAGTCCGGCGGGCAAGTCGGGGTCAGGTGGTATCCCACTAGGATATCGGCGGGGCAGCGAAACAAATGTAATTCTTCAAACCCTTCCTGGATACCGTCCAATTGGGTCTGAGTGAGATTCGACAGCGTTTTGCGATCGAGAGCACAGTCAACACTGTCCCCATCGGTAGCCCCGCACTTGATTAAGGATCACTGGATGCACAACGTCAGATAAGGAATGCGCGCAGCCTGCTGGCTATTGAGGAACTAGAATGCGGTCCAAGAGGCATTTTCGTGAAAAAAGCAGACGCCTGTAGACTGATCCGCATCGACGTGAACATCCACCGAAGAACATGTCCGGGCTCAACCTGCGTATATATGTGTGTGGACATAGGTAGCATTGGTGCGAACAGCTTCTTTTGGTCCTACGGTCTGAGCTCACGTACGGATATTCCACATTATAGATTTGAGCCGTATAAACCGCCTAGTCAGCCTTGCGAACAGTGATCAAAGCACGATCTTTGGAATAGGGCGATGATCCTTCAGGTCTGCACTGATTCGAATGTAGGATATTGTTAGAGACTGGTGTGAGCTGTGAATGCACTCCTGTCATTATAGCGCTGGCAGCTTCCACAAAAATTAGCAGTAACGACAGAGGACACCGGCACATCCAAACCGGTGACATATGATTGGCATGTGTCGAGCCTTCGGTACGCTCACGCTCGACTGTATTGATGTCCAAAGCAGGGGTCGTTGATAAACATCCAAAGTCCGGAAAAGCTCTGCATCTTGCACCCGAGTACGAGAACCCACGGGTACTCAGGGACGAATTGTAGATGGACGCCGCCAGCGGAGACAGCGCTGTGTTTTGTGTCACGTGTCCAGATCAGAGTAGGCCACTGAGTTGTAGTATGCGCGATCCTGCACCTACCTATGCCTGACGTTTGGATTGCTCTCCGTCCGTTTTCAAGAGACGAGCTGGCGTATCCGACAAACTTATGGATGAAACCTTGACCTTGCGGTCTCAAGACGCTGCAGCAACAAACCTGTTGACACAGAGAGCTGGAATAGACTTCTGGATGAATGCACGGCGTAGGAGGCGGTAGGCTCTGATGACTTGCCACAAACGTGATCAGCTGGCGTGACGGTGGCGACAATACCGTACAGCACATCTTTCCCAACTTCGACAACGCCTGTTTGCCTTTCCATAAGTCGCGCGCGCTCTCGCAATACTAGGCGTGTGCCTCATAAGCTTATCAGAAGTTTCTCGCTATAATCTGTAGAAGGAATAAGTTGTGGAGACGTAGGGGTCTTCCTTGTGATCCTGGCTTTTTACGCTGCACAGGAAAGGGTGAGCTTGACAGAAGAGCCTGAGCGCTGGAAGTCGATGACATGGTCTGTAGCTTGCTCGAATCCTGGAAAATACCATTTCCTGCTGCCCAACTGTGGTAGCCTCATCACAGAGTGAGCTGTGACTGCTGTCTACGTGGTTCTCGGGTGAAATCCACAGGTTTCGGCAGAGCCGGCCTTTCCTGAGGCGTAGGAACGGGGTTTGACGGCGTGAGTGATGTTGTATACGTCAGTATTTGTTAGCTGCCATGAGTGTACGGGTTCTAAAGAAGCATCAAAGCCTTCAGCGATCACGTGCCTGCACTACTCCGAACGCAGTGATCGCACAAAGGCAATGGTAGAGCTAGAAACTGCAGGAAGTCCCAAGTGAATGTCTCACACACAAGGCATGTGCGACTATGAAAAACAGGGCTTGCCACTCTCGCTAACTCCCCCGGCCGTCTGATCGCTGTCGGAAAGCTGGCAAGTGCATGCCTCCCCGCTTCAGCTACGTTGTGCCTACTTATCCACCATCAGCGCGCCGCGCTGCAGCCTGTGTTCAAGGTGTTTGATCGCTGTACATCGCGCTGCCCCCTAAAGCGTCCTGCATGCGGCAGGAGCCAGGGCACGGTGTTGTTGGACGCGCTGCTACGCAGTTTCATACGCAGATTTTTGTGCGGCATGGTGCACACTCTTTCCCCACCTGATAGGAGTGGGCTGCACTTTCTCTCCGGATTAACAATTGCAGGAAGAAACTGTCTATCAAAGTGTCACAGCCGACGACAGCCTACACCGGTAGATACCAAGGGAGCATGCATCAATATGCTTATCAAGCCCATTTTTCATCATCCCAAAAAAGCGTCGAGTAAGCATTAACCATACTCTAGTCTCCATTCATAGGTCAAATAGAATAAGGGCTCATGCTCGAAACATAGGATGATAGTCAAAAGCAACCTGTCTTGCCTGCGCACGCGCAAGAGAAGCTGGGTTCTCCCTGACCAAAAGGTGTCATTGTCGTGCGAGAGCCAGACTAGTCATCAGCCAGCCTTAGGAACGCAACAGCAGGTCAGGCGGTGCGGTAGGTCAGACCGCTTGACGCAGCTGGCTTTCTCCACTCTCACAAGCATGTGTTTGGCAGATGAAAGGGGTCTTTCCTGGGGTTCGTTTCTGACAAATTAATCGGCTTTTTTGAAGAGAGAAGCCTTCACAAGAATAAGGCTTGTGCTCACGCATGGTGTGAAGAAGATTTCAGCAATCTGTCTACTAGGGCGCAGAATTAAACCTCTGTCACTCTAGGACACCGGGTGTGGTAGGGGAAGGACGCAGAATACCGACATTACGGTGTAATGGAGAAGAGAAGAACCTGAGTACAATGCTTTGACGCACAGTTTCTGGAAAGCGCGAGACACGCCAAGGCTGGCGGAGTTGGGGCACGAGAGACAGAGTGTATCGAAGCTACAGCCTGTCCAGAGGCTATGTCAAGCAGAGCGTAGCAGCTGTGTCCCATGTGAAACGTGCGGCGCGATATATCGCAAAAACCAGCTCTATGACGTTTAGTCGAACGTATAAATATGTATATCTATATATATTATCCTTGCGTGATTGTCATTTCTTATAAAGCAACGTGAAGACGCGTCACCTATGGCGTTCGGGAGGTCCCTGCGTGCCTCACAACAATGTTGATACTGTCGTAGTCAAGCACCAAGTTGATATGCATATGCTGCGGGTGGGCCGTAGGGACAATGGAATCGTAGGTCTTGACTTCACTCCACGTAATGAGTCATACGACACATTATTTACGACGTATCACTTGTTTTCATTAATATGCGGTAGCGCCGCTATAGTATGTGGGTGCGTAGGAAGGAGCGAGACTTGTACGGGAGTCTTGCAGGCCTTTCTTGGAAGCGTATCTGCTAGACGTTGCTTCCCAGTTCCTGGTGCGCGAGACATGAGCATCGAGTGAAAAACAAGACCTTCCGCAAAGTATTTACGAAAGACCTAGCAAGTTTGCAGGCAAGAATACAAGGCTGCGCTTTTGCAAAAGTTTGATGTAAGAATAATGTGGAAATGGAGAAGTGAGGTGCTTTAGTGCTCGCGTCGTGCAGGAAGCAGCGTTGGAGGCGTTATCAGTACCCTACATCTGATGTTGCTTTTCCTCACAGACATTATATACCTGCCGTGGCTGCACAGCCTGCAGAAAAACATGGCCAGCGTTTTCCGGGTTTTGTGAGTGATGCCAGTGGGGCACCCGTGACTGTTACATATCCGTATCACTAGTCACCTTACGCCCCTTTCTACATATACACCCCGATGCCATCACCTGAGAAAAAAGGATGCTGTCGTCGTATCCGCCTAACACGCTTTGATTATACGGTACAGGGCGCGGCTTGTATCACAAGGCTCTCTCGGTCAGACTTTGCACGCTACGGAAGCACAACACACAAGCTGAATGTTCTCTAGCATTGGTATGCTGGCTGCAACTTCGTGGCCCCAGGAGGCGTCCCGGACAGTTATCCGCATGTTCTAGCAGTTCTTCGAATGCTTAGTATACATTCCGCTTGTACGGATATACACTGTACTGGCTATATATCTGGATGCCTGGAGGCCTAAAAAAGATGCGGGTGAATCTACGCATGCATTTAGCTTTAAGCGTGCGTCTGAGCTGTGCAGACACCACTGAAGTGTGTCTGCTGAGGACTCTGTTTTTCAGTCACACGCACAGTAGTAATTCATTTCCTTCCGGGATGCACGCCAGGCGTTTATTCTCAGGCATAGTACCTACAGGACCGCTCTGAAACATGCTGAGGCACTCCTGTAGAGGCGCGAAGCACCCCTAACGTATCTGCAGAAAGAAGTCCCACTGTGCCAGACGATTCATCCCGCCAACAGGCGTCTTCACGGAGACTACTTCCGCGCTAGCACACACTTCTACCCACCACACCCTGTCGGAGTTAAAGAGGGAGATAGTTCCTGTGATATGTCATGTGTGGCAGCACAAGCTGCCACTGAGAGCAAGCAATGATGTCTAAGCGCTTGGTAAAATACAAGAGACCGCCTTGTCCCTGGTATGAACCGCATGTGTAGCCGCAGACAACTGAAAAAAGGCGACCGCAGCTGTGGGCGACCACATAGGTGGTGCCGGCAGTCACACATTCTGTTCTGTTGCAACGAAGGAATGACAGGTGTGGTCTTTGAAAAGCGTCTTCTTGAGAAGGGGTAAAGCGACGTCACAATCCCGGTTGGTATTCCGGTACCTCCATTTAACCGTTTTGCTCCTCAGGCTGGAATATTGAAGAGCTTTTGTGAGCTCTAAACCCCAATCAAGCGCCACAACGGAACGCCTGTTGTCCAGCTGTGAGACCTTGGCGCAGGAGTGCAGAACAACGTCCGCTGCTCCATCCCGCCATGTGTCCGCATTCCTCTGCAGCTGACAAAAATATGTACTGTATCCTGATGGCCAGCCGCCGACTACGAATTCTACTACGGACATAGAGCCGCGTCGCGTTTGCTCGGGGTTGTAGAAGGTACGAAGGGCACGCACAATAGCGTTCCAGAAGGGGGGGGGAGGAGACAATTTGCGGCCCTATATATCTTAGCGCTGCGTAGTAGAGTACGTCGGCGCCTGCTGAATTGTCTGAATGATCAGCTTTACACGTCCATCGTACGTTTTCCCTCCCTTTCTGTGTGCTTTCTACTATTTCCACGTTTGCAACAATCTGTCCTCGCCCTGGCTGAGTAGACGCGCACGACGTCTTAATATTGCAGGGTATAACGAACGCTGCGCCGGCAACCCTCCCAGTGCGTCGCTGTTCCGTGGAGAAGAAGTGCAGCTCGAAACGAAGCACCAGCAAGACCTTCAAATGCATCAGATACACGACGAAGCCTTGACCGGGCATAGGCATCCGTGCGCGGTAATGACGTCGGTCGATCTTGCAGCTGCGAGGAGGAACGGTTGAAGCGATTTAGAGTTGTTCAAGTCGTTATTGCAGCAGTTGCCCGATAAACCTGAAAAAACGCTACCATAAGGTACAAGCATGCGGACTGTGCACTGGGTAAGAAGTGCCGAGAGACGTGCTCGTAGGAGTCACACTGGTGGATATCGATCCTTATTGCTATACGACACAGAGCACCATAGCCTGCTACGCATCGCCGGTAGATTCTTGTAAGTTTATTCCGCACAGCACTCCCGGAGCTGTACTCGTACCGTTCAGAATTCTCTTTTTCTTGTACATTTGTACCTTGACGCAGTCGAAAGGCTGGCACACGTAGAAATATAAATGAGACTTTCTTGATGTCCGTTAAGACGACCCATCTGACATTTGAGTGTCGGCGAGGACGACTTCGCTCCGGTGCTATCTGCTGGAACGCAGTGGTAGCCGGAAATCAGCATACGAGAGGCTCGTACTTCTCTTCGTCTGGGAGGGCGAGTGGAGAAGAAATGAAGCTGATGTTTGGTGTTTCTGTTCCATACAGGACGACGGAACTATAAGAAGGAACACCAGTGCCTTCAAGAACGCGTTTCCGGGTAAGACATTAAACAGCCAGCCTGCTTACCGGTGCACACAGAATTGCAGAAAGGGAGCTGCGCAGCAGCCACAGCTGCCGCACAAAAGCAACTGCTGTGACTCTCTCGAGTATATGGAGCACATGGTGCCCTCTGAATGCACACGCGGGGCGCAAGGGTCTGGCGAAGGGGGGTAGTGGGCTGCATCTCGCTATCCTTTGGGAAACACGGAAGATGCACGTCTGGTCACTGATTACGTCACACGACGTGCAGCCTGTTGCCGTCGTCGTGCACGCATCTCCTGTGGGGGCGCAAGAAAGGAAAGACGTGCAAGCGCTGGAGACGTGGGCGACGAAAAGACTCTACCAGAGCACCATGAGTACACACCAGACGATACCATGTTTTGGCGAGGATACTTCTCGGGGCGAACTTCACCGCAGTTGGTTGAAGAAGATTCATGGACGTGCGGTCCGCGATAGAGGGCGGTAGCCCGCGCGCAGGAGGTGGTAAGGGGTAAGGAAAAGAACTTTATCTTTGAAGGAGGCCCGTTGACATGTCTAGATGTACTATTCATTAAACTCTCTAGAAAAGGAGTGTACAGTGTGGGGATACGTATAAAGGAATCTTTGCGTGATGTGAGTGCGTTTAACTAATGTCGCGGCCTACCGGACGATGACTGCAGCGGAGCGAACGTTAGTGAGGCAGCGCTGAAAGCTATCTCTCTCACCCGCTTCAGCTCACACTTTACGAAATCCTATGCCTGAGCCGCGTACAACCGCTGGAGAAAAGGCAGTTGTCCCCCGCTGCAGCAACGTCCGCACGCAGTGGAACGAGCATCTGTGTATAACGCCATTGTCAGGCATTCCTCTATTCTCTTTCCTAGACAGATAAGACGCCTCATTGTCTGCGTTACGTGGTAAGACTTTGCATTCGTAGGCTATTGTGTAAATTGATTACAGCCGGCTTAGAAGGAGCCGAAAGCCAGAGCAGAGGAGGAACATGCTCAAGAAAACTCAGTAACATTACAATGTTGCTGTGCCACGGTGTGGGGGTGGCCTAAGAAGAGATTATTGCTCAGATATTAACTCCGTGTTCGACAGTCACGCTATTGAGAACGCTCCGTCAGAGCCGAGAGACAAGCTTGTACCTTGGAATCTAACTGGACGGCGTCTTACTCTGACTATCCGTGCTTCCAACGTAACAAACTGACGCTGTGCAGCCTTCCCCGAATCAGGGGGGACACTAGCCCACGCCAACTGCCTGACGGATCCGACCGTGTATGCCAGGGTTTCAAGCGGTTTTTCAAGCGTCTTCTAATGCAAAAACCTTCCTGCCAACCAATCCGTAAGCGGTCAGCCTGAACCTGGGTAGTCTACAAAAGGAATTGCTGGTATGCGTGATTAAGCGCGATAACGCACCTACGTTGCGACTACAGCGCCGCCCTTCATAGGCTTACTGCAGTCTGCGCCCGCTTAAAGCATGCATCGTCGGTATAGGCACGCGCCTGCGAGAAAACAGGTGTACTGCTTCGTCCTGCAGCAGGGTTGTGCCCTTTTATCTTGTTCCCAGTCATCGGGTTCTGCTTGTGCGTGTGCAGATTTCAAAAGAATCGCTGATACCGCCCCTACACAACTCGGGCCGCCGCGCCTCAAAACGGTACCAAAGCTTGCTATTAGCGCATCACGGGACGCCAGAGGAGACGTTTCTAAGTTCTAATATAATACAGACAAACGTGACCCAGATGACTCCAGAGTAATTTATATGCGCGAGATACAGGATACTGGTATCTGACATTAGGTTACAAACAATGGCTACGCTGCTAGTGATAGAGCGAGCGAGCGTGACAAGCGCGGCGGAAAGCTTCAATGGGCACAGTGTCGTGTTACGTGCGAGGGGCTTCGTAAAACTCACACCCGCGGCCCACGCACACTCAGTTGGCAGCTATGTCGCGAACCGACGACTGAAAAAGCTGGAAGGTACGGCGCGTTTTTTGAAGAAAGTAAGTGGGATAGGTTGCATCCCTGCAGCTTGAGGTACAGATGCAGACGCGTCCTGGGTTTTAATCGTCTCAGCGCTTAGTAGTCGTCGGGCGCCTCAGCTTTACACACCCCGGGGCGCATCATGGTACGGCATTAAATGAGACATTCTCAGAAGTGCAACCTGTAACATTAGAATTAAGGGCTGTCGAGAAATTTCACTGCACAATCGTATGCGAACTCCCTTTCGAGCATTCGTGCCTGTGCAAATTTTTCAAAATGCACAGAAATTCATCAGTGAAGTGAAATTTTCAGTGGTCAACGGGGGGGCGACTGATGCACCGTGCTTCTCGTTTTCTAGAACCGGTTGCTGCATATCATCGAGCCGTGAGCCTTACCGCAATCAATGTTGAAGGCACTCGGTCACAAGCTAAACAAGACTGCCTTCATCTCTCTATGCAGGTCCACTAAGGACCAAGACCTGCTGTCTAACTCCGGCTACCGTGGAACGCTGATCCGGTGCACATCGGTCGATGCGAGGGCATCGAGACAGAGCGCACGAGATTCGCAGAATGTTGCATCTGTCTTCAACTTCCATGAAATAACTGCAATGCTGTGGACTCGGTCATTGCCGACCTGGCAAGCACTGCAGAGAAATGGAATGGGCACTACATCGTGCTCTGTGTAAGGGGATAATGAAGTCGCATGGCCGCGGCCCACACACAGTGGACACCCCGATTGAGGACGGGAAGGGCTAGAATACGCGGTGTTTCATCAAAGAGGGTGAGTGGAGAATCTTGTTTCACACCAGAGTGAGGTGTGGCGGGAAACCGGTCCGGGGCCTGAATCGAGATAGCGCTTAACAGTCGTGGCGGTGTCTTTCCTGTGCAAACCTTGAGTCGCTTCATGGTTCCATTAGGTGTGTAAACGTTAGGAACGCAAGCTGTAGTATCCGAATTGAGGCTTGTCTAGGACGTTCAACGCAGTCATGTGTGCTGGGACGACATCGGGCACCCGATACTGAGTATATTTCAGAATCGCCGGGGAACTCAGATATGAAGCTAGACTCCCGGTCCTGAACGTGAAGTGAAGCATCGACCGTGCTCCTTCTTCGTAGGTCGAGTGTTGCATATGAAGACAATTTAAGCCCTGCTTACGGCGTCTAACTGGATAACTAGCCACCATTGCTGTCGAAGACAACCGACCACCTGTATGAGGCGGCAGACCTCGACTGGCTACGCAGGTGCACTACTGTCCGGGGCGACAACACAGTGGTTATGCATAAACAACGCCATTATGTCGTCAGCGACGACATGCTTCGCCATCGACCTGCAAGATTACTCACAAGCTCCTCATAGGCCCCGGCGGTGCCCCTGACCTGCAGTGAGACTGTGGCCACCAGAGAGTGCTATCCGCTGCTGCTCGGTCCACGCGAGGCCGCGACACAGCGCGTACCAGATACAGGCCATCCTGCTTCTGATTACAGCTTCGCAGATACAGCGGCCTTGCGGTGGACCCGCTCGGCCCCAGCGTGCCGAGTGCTTCAGAAGGCTTCAATGGACACCACTTCTTATCATGTGGAAGGGGCCACTGAAGTACCATGCACGCGGCCCACACACATACTGTGGTTCTAGGTCGCGAGCGTACGAATGGAAAAGCTAGAACGCACGGTTTTTTTTTTAAGAGAGTGAGTGGGCTAGGATATATCTCTCCGTACTCACGTGTGGATGCAGACGATTCCGGAGTATCAGTCGATGTAGCGCACAGTAGTCGTCAGAGCGTCTCAGGTTTTGCAGACCCTGGGGTGTATCATGGTCCGGGAAGAGCCCAGAAATTGTCACAAGTGCATGCTGCAGCAGCAGCAGATTCGAAGCCTGTCAGAGAAATTCAGCGCAGCCCGGTATGGTCGGTCGATGCCCAGCCATTGTGTTGGGCTTTATGTAATGAATGCACAGGAATCGATGGGAGGAATGAAATTTCAGTTTTTCAACGAGCATTGAACAATCCACTGTGCTTCTTGTTCATGAAAACGCTCTCTGCCTATAATCAAACTCAAAGCCTTGCTCATCACGTCAAGCAGGACAACTAGGTACACTTG
Organism: Ochotona princeps; assembly: GCF_030435755.1. NCBI lineage: Eukaryota > Metazoa > Chordata > Mammalia > Lagomorpha > Ochotonidae > Ochotona > Ochotona princeps. The sequence goes on from NW_026698662.1 coordinate 31,406, forward strand.
GTGATGAAGGCAATAGGCCACCGGTATGAGGCAGCACATCTAAACTTACCTATAAGATTCACTGCCGTCCACGGTGAAGTGCGAGGGCACTTAGACAGTGCGAACGAGAGACGCGGCATACTGTATCTGATTTAAGCTTCGAATGAATAGTTAGCAGTGCTGTAGATTCGGTCGGCATCAATTTAACAAGTGCTGCAGATGATTGGAATGGCGATACAATACGGGAGTGGTCTGGGCTGTGGAAAAATTTGTGTCATTCGAGCACAGGCAACCTTTCACAAGGAAGTAGCAGCTGCGACAGCGGGCACCGGCATGTCCAAACAGGCGGCATACGAGAGCATGCATCAAGCCTTCAGTACGATATGCTGGACAATATCGGTGGCTAAAGAAAAGGCCAGAAATACAGTTTCCAACCCCATACAAGTTCTGCTTTCTGCTACCGATTACAGGAGCACACGGGTTCTTACGGACGAAGTGTCGATGGGCACAGCCTGCGAAAACACTGCTGTGTTCGAGCTGAGGATGGGTTTACGTGCTGCCTGCCCCAGACTGAAGCCAGCCACTAAAATGTAGTAGCCGCGGTCCTGCATCTACAGCATGCCTGACCTTTGGAGTGCTCTGCATCCGCTTCGAAGGGACAAGCTGACGTACTCGACAGACTCGTCGAGGAAAACCTTACCTTGCTGCATCAAGATGTAGCAGGACGAAAGCCGTAGAGACCGAGAGGCTGAATAGACTCCTGGGTGAGTGCACTGAGTAAAGGCGGTAGGCTTTAAAGACCTGCCAGAGACGTGAACATGTGGCGTGATGGTGTCGACAACATCATCCAACACATCCTTTCCGACCCCGACAACGCTTTTACCCTTTTAAGAACCCGTGCCCGCTTTTGCGAAGCTATGTCAGCATCGCATAAGACTCTCATAGGTTTGTCGCTGTAATTTTGAGAAGGAAGAAATAGTAGACACGTCGGTGGGTGTGTGCGGTCGTAGCATGCTTCGCCACGCAGGCAAGGGTGAGCTTGACAGAAGCGCCTGGGCGCTGGAGGCCAATTTAGTGGTCTGAAGTTTGTTCGAATTTTGGAATAGGACATATCCGGCTTCCCACCTTGCATGCTGCCAACTTCGAATGATATGTGACTGCCTCTTACGTAACTTCCGAATGAATTTCACAAGGTACCGGTTGGATGTGCCCATCCTCAACTCAAGAACGGCTTTCGACCGCTTGATTGATGTCGCCTACACCGACGGATGTCAGCTGCTATGGTATTCGGGTTTCACAGAAGCATCCAAGCCTTCAGGGTCTACATTCCTAAACTACTCCGAAGGCAAAGACCGAACAATGCGAGACTGATAGAGCGAAGATGTATGTGGCCGGGGGCATCGGGAAATTGCAGAGACATGCTCAGACTTGCTTTTATCACTCTATGGCTTTGAGGCTGACGTCGACATCTCGTGCAATTCAGCACCAGTAAATGGCAGCAGTATCGAGTTCCAAGGAAACGTATCAATTAGTGTACATGGTACGTAAGACAGAGACGAGGTCGACAGAGCTTGACGATCTGACGCTCGGTGTTCCTTGTTTTGCGGCCGCGCAATATTGATCCATAGTATAACCAGGGCGTCTCGTGGGTATGCAGGAGGTGTGTAACTGCTGCACATTGTGACTACTGCGAGTAGCGCTGCATGCCTATGGGAGGGACACAGTCGTGATTGATGATCGCCAGCCGGCTGAGCGGGCAGTACCTGGCGGCACACTGGCTCTTTGGTCATCGGCGCAAGTCGGTGAAAGGAGAGACCGCCTATATATCGGAAGCACAGCAGGATACTGAGAAGAGGAAGCGTCTTAGTCCCGTTCTGACTGTCATAAAATCCCTTGCGCTGCATTGAATACATCAAAATTCGACTCCCGAGGATTGGAGAACTCGAATCATAGTACGGTGGGAGGGCTTTTGCAATCAACCTCATTTCCACTTGGTGGTTGGGGTCCCACTGCTACAAACTCTGCTCGACCGTTCTTCCGTATATACTGTTTTTACAGGTAGATGCGGAGCCGCGTACACTTCGAGAATTGTTGGCGTCAGTCAGCACACCACTATCCCCTGGAGGCCCCCTTGACATTCATTTCGCGGCTGCGCAAACATGTGACTGTATCACTGTAGGGTCCTACAGCTAAATCATGAACCGGGCAGAAAGAAGTTGACACAGGATCAAGGACTCTCTGTGCTTCCTGCTTTCCTGCGTTTTGCGACTGTCGCATGATGCGGTAATACCACTTTGCCAGTGACATACCAGCGCAGTCCACTCTATGCGCCATTCTGCAGATAGAACGTAGGATAGTGGTCCGAACGATCGAAGTGCACAAATTGAGTCGAGCCTAGTGACAGAAATCTGGAGTCAGTCGGGGACACTCCAGAGCTGCTTCGAGTGTATTGACGCAGACATGGAATGCGGTGTTGGGCCACGATGCATATCTGAGAGCGAATGCAGACAATGTTGTGTTTGACGGGGTATGCCACGACTCGTGCTACGTGAGCTACGCATGATGGAGGTGGTGATCGCCGCAGAAGCTGCGCCGACGTACGGAGGCACCGAACGCTCCCGCACATTTGTCATTACCTGTCTGCTCCGTGGCTATTCAGAAGGATATTGGAAATGAATTTGTTTATCATGCCAGGTGCGTTGGCTCAGCGTTGCACAATCAGGTCTGCATCCATGTCTACTGACGTCGTATTCCGTATGGCGCTTCAACACGTTGTATGCACCTCGAAGCAAGGAGCACAGTGCGACTACGAAGCACAGAGACCCCATTGGCAAGAAAACGTAGAATCGTGGCCGAGCCATGCTTGTTCTCCTCCGCGCACACTTGTATCTCCCCTATATTCTTTTGAAAGTCAAACCGTGAGGTGACAATGTACTTTGCTATGCTATAACTCTGCTGAATAGACAGTGTACGAGGCTGTTGCCTGCAATTATGATTTCGGACAACGTCGGCGGAGTCGAGCTGACAATGACGCTAATGAATGGAATGCCGTGTTTATCGCATACGTTTTGGATAGTCTGAACGAAGTAGAGAGCCGTGAACGTCTGGATGCTAGAGAGGGTGGAGGAGTACATAGAGCTGATGGGTTGTTTTTTCTCCTATTGCTCGAGTCGCGTGTATAGGATCGCGCACCGTAGGTGAGAAGAAGTTGGTGGCTTGAACAAGTGGTAGAGACTCGCCGTTCGTACTGGTGAACTAGTGCTGGCGGGAACGGCGGATCTCATTGTGATTTTTAACTAAAATGCTCTGTTTCGAGACGAACCAAATGCAATATCTCACTGACACGAATGAAGGCATCGGAAGGCTCTGCAGGATATCAAGAACCCTAGATAAGGGAGCACAATTCCTGAACCCCCGACGAGCTCTCCGTCACAGACTTTCTGAGCTTTTTTTCTCTACCAGAGAGCCCGCATTTGTCCAAAAGGCTTGGAAACACCCTTGCCTTCCATGTTGGGCTCGGTCGTAGCACATTGCCGCTAAGATTCCTGAAGAAGGTGAACGTCTAAGCTGGTTGAGCATACCTCCTTGGCTGCAGGCACGGGGGGGTCGAGGACTATCGCGGGTTAAAACAGCCCATTACTCGCTCACGAATATCTTCTGTCTGTACATAGAAACGGGCGCTGCAGACGACTACGAGCCCCGGCGTGATACAAGGGCATCGAGTACGAGGCAGACCCTTTGAATCTCTCTGTCTCACGTTTGCGCCCTAGACACAGAAACCTAGTCTCTGATACCAAGCAGGCGAGAAGCATGAAATGCTTACTGCCAGTCGTCTTTAGAGCGCAGAATATGATCTTGTTTGGGATGGCCTGTGAATCCTCGTCAGGCAGGGGCAAAGGCTAATGATAGCGTTTCAACAGGAAGATCCAAAACGGCACTGCAGACGTGTGGGTGGCGCCGTCGAATGGAGCGGACGACAGTTTTCTAGAAAACCGGCAACGCTATCTAGATGAATCAGTCAGTTTCCGATAATGCCTTTTATGACGTTCAGGAGAAGCGAATCTAGCACGGTGAAGACTGAAGGTGTGGAACACCGATTGGGCAAACCGGCGAATGGACGACCAGCAACGACACGAGGCGCTGCAGCGCATCAATACAATGAGCAGGACTTTGAAATGGACGATGTTCTGAATGGGAATGCACGGCGGTTCCGAAGCTGCTTCGGGAAAAAGCATGATGTGAACTACGAGGCAGGGAAGTGCAAAACATGAGATTTTGAGGTTCGCGTACTGCCTCTATGAAAATTCCTACGGCTGGCAGTCCTCGCCCTCTCGGCTGGCATCAATCAGATGGGGGCAGAGGCCCAAACAAGGCAGGCACCCACCACAGCAACGTGGATTCTTTCTTCCGCATTCGTCTAGCTCTGTATAAAAAGAAAACGGCGGCTGGATTGAAGACTCCCCGAATACCTTAGGTAGCGTTACATGTGACTATGCCTTGCTGATTTGAGCAGCGACGTCTGCGGGCGTTGTGCTTTCCCTTTTTCTTTTGATCCAGCCCAGTCAACACGAACTTCATATACGTAAGGATCTTCTCCGACGCCTGCCTAGAACTGAGGATACAGACGGCGTTCACTACTCCATCGATCTCTCCAGGACACGTGTTGAGACCAACATAAGACCGGCGGGCCTGTCGGCACCGTGCAGCTCCCCACTAGGATATCGGCACGACAGCAAAGCAGATGTTATCATCAGAGCCCTCCTGGGTAGCCTCCGTTTGGTTTTGAGAGAGATTCGACAGCTTTTGCCTTAGAGAGCACGATCAGCACTGTCCGCAGGAGGAGAGCTGTGCGCTTGCGTACGGGCCACTGGAGGCTCAACGTCAGAAAACGAATGCTCTTAGCAAACTACCGCCCCAGGAACTAGACTGCCGCCTAGCAGGCGCGTTTATCAGTAAGCCAGGCGGCTACCGAGTGCTCCGCATTGATCAGACTGCTACGGAAGATGTTGCCCGGGCTGACCTCGCCTACATATATACAAATGTATACATGTGGTGACATAAGAAGGTGCCGTATTTACTGCTGGTTTTATTCATAAGCTTTGCCGTCTTTTGCGTAGGCATGCCATATGGTACAATTCTTTGAGCTCGCGCACTGGTTCCCCGCATTAGCAATTTGGGGCGTGTGAATCCTATGGTCAGCCTCGCGCACGTTGAAAAAAGAGCGACTTTAAAAAAGGGGGGAGATCCTCTACGTTTGTACTGATTTCAACGGGCAGCGAGTTTTCTGACTGGTATGATTTGTGAATGCGCTTCTGTCATTAGAGCACTCGCACCCTTTCACAAGGAGGTAGCAGTTGCAGCAGGGACGCCTGCATGTCCAAACCCTTGACATAGGAATGGCATGTATCGAGCCTTCGGTACGCTTATGCTGGACAATATCGATGTTCAGAAAGAGGCCATTGATACGCTTTCATGCTTCAGACAAGCTCGGCTTCTTGCACCCTAGTACAGGAGCGCACGGATGCTCAAGGACGGAGTGTCTAGGGGCATCGCCAGCTGGGACAGCACTGTGTCCTAGCTGAGGATTGAACTTCCTGTCACCTGTCCCCATCAGAGTCGGTCACAAAGGTTTAGCAGGCCCCGTTCTGCATCCGCCACCTTCTGGACCTTCGGATTGCTCTGCGCGCGTTTTTAGAGGACGAGCTGACGTACTGCACAAACTCGTGGATGTGCTTTTGACCGTGCTGCCTTTTATATGTCTCAAGGAGAAAGCCCCTGACACCATAATGTTAAGTAGTGTGCAGGATGAATGCACGGCGTCAAGGCGGTAGGCTCTAAAGACTTGCCAGAGGCGTGAACACCTAGCGTGACGGTGTCAACAATGTCGTACAACACACCCTCTTCAACATCGACAACGCCTTTCCGCTTTTTCAAAACCCGTTTATGCTTGCGCAGTAGTAGGCGGGTTCCACTGAAGCCTTGCATAGATTTGTCGCTGTAATTTGTAGAAGGAAGAACTAGTGGAGACGTCTGTGGCCGCGTCTCACTCCTACCTTACTGCGCCGCGCAGGAAAGGGTGAGCATGACAGAAGCGCCTGGGCGCTGAAGGTCGATTTCATGATATGAAGAGTGTTTAGATTTTGGGATGTAACATACCCGACTGCCCACCGTGCATGGTGTCAGCTGCGAATGAGCTGTGACTGCCTCTTATGTAGTCCAGAATGGGTTCTCCAAAGTAGTCGTAGGATATGCCCTTCCTCAACGCAAGAACCGCTTTTGACGGCTTCAGTGATGTTGTCTACAGTAGCGGATGTCAGCTGCTCTGAGAGTTCGGGTTTTACAGAAGCCTCCAAGCCTTCGGCGATCACCTGGCTGCACTACACTGGAGGCAATGATCATACCTCGAGAACATTCGAGCGAAGACGTACGTGTCCGAGAGCATCGGAGAATCGCAGAGACATGTCGAGCTTTGAACGCATCGGTCGCTGGCTCAAATCCTGACGTCGACGTCTGATGCAATTCAGCAGGTGTAAACGGCGGTTTTACAAAGTTTGGAGGAGACGTATCAGTTAGTGTACGTGGTACGGAAGATAGAGGTGCGATTGTCGGAGCCTGACAATTTGACCCTCGGTGCTCCTTGCGCTGTGGCCGTGCACTATAGATCCATAGCTTTAGGAGCGCATCATGCGGGTATTCAGGGACTGTGTGACTCTTGCAATCTTGACCTCTGCACACAACCAGGCTTGCTGATGTGAGGGACACAGTTTTGTTTGATGGTCGCCGGCCAGCTGAGGGGGTGGTTGGCGGGAAACTGGCTGTTAGGTGACCAGCGCAAGTCGCTGAAACGAGAGACTCCCTATACCTGTGGTACAGCAGGACACTGAGAACAGGAAGTGCCGCAGCTCGTTTGTACTGTCGTAGCATCTCCTGCGCTGCGGTGAGCGCACCACGAGAAATTCGAGTCCCGGGAGCTGTTCTATTCAGATCGCGGCAGAGTGGGAGGGATCGTGCAGTCCACCTGATCTCCTCTTGGTGATTGAGCTTCCACTGCCACAGACTCTGCTTGGCCGTTCTTCAGTATCCTGGCTTAACTTGCTGAGCGCTGCTGCAAGATCATCCGGCTGTCGAGAGAAAGAAAAACGGTCACAAATTGCAGCTCCGCTTTTCAGTATAATTGTGTCAAGTGACCGCCTGGAATCAGCGTATATGAATTGCCCGGGAGGCTGAAAACTAGGCGGGCTCAGATGTCCCAGATATACCCTATGCACATGAATGTGAAAAAGTGGGGACTGCGCGCCTTGCTGCAGACCTTGCTGCTGTCGTAGAGCTTCAATCAGCTTTTGTGTGGCACCGTTTGAACACGCCAACAGCAAGCAACCATCTCTCCAGCAGCCGGAGTGCTTGTGTGTGCACTTACTCGTGCTCGGCCTCCATGCACTGGCCAGACAAACAGCACTGGCTTTTCCGGGAGAGCGGTTAGCATTTTGTTACTCTTTGCTTTGTGACCTCTGCAGCCGCTTAGTCTTTTGCATCGGTGATGTGGGTCGAGCGGATGGCACGCGTCTCGTGCCGACAGGCGTCTTGACGAGTGGAACGGCAAAATATTGAATATGTATGAGCAAATTTGCTCTAGACTGCAGGAACCTCCGTATGAACAGCTGATTCACAATGCAGGTGCGAAGATAAAAAGCAGGGCTTGCCACTGTTGGTGATTTCCATTACAGAATCCTCGTCTGCGTCGCCTCTAGGTCTCCTCTTAACACATCTACTTTGGTAGATTGTTTGAACTGGTCTCATGCTCTGCCACAAAAAATGTGCGGTCTGCGCGAATGACAAGTGCCCATCATCTTGTCGTCAGACTCAAACTGCATTCGATGGTTTTTGCTCTGTTCTAATTAGTGGCCTTCAAAGCTATGGATCACTTAGCAAACAGCTGGCGTGCGATAATGCACGATCATTCTATCGTGGCGCACTACACATTCGTCGCGCGGAGGCACGTGCACAAGCATGACATTACAACACTGTAGGAAACTGTGGCTAGCTCGCCAATGGAGAAAGAAAAAGACGAGTCAAGATCTGGGACTCTCGGTGGTCCCTGCTTTCCCTTGTTCTGCGCGTGTCGCATGATGCGACGATATTGTCTCGCCAGTGACATACGAGCGCAGTTCTTTCCATGGGCTATTCTGGAAAGAGAAGGCTGCATAGCAATCTGAACGACCCAGGTGCTCAAATTGTACAGAAACCAATGACTGCAGTTCGACATCAATCGGGGGATTCCAGAGCTTCCTAGAATGTATCCACGCAGATATGGAAGGCATCGCTGGTACACGATGCATGTCTGAGAGCAAATGCACACAGTATTGTGTCTGACGGGTTGTGCCGCGGCTCGCGCTACACGAACTGTGTATACGTGGAGATTGTGAGTGCAGCAAGAGCTGCGCCAACGAAAGGAGACGCCGAGCGTTACCGAATCTGTGTCACTGCCTTTTCGGTTCGACGCTGGTCAGATGTATATTGGAGAAGAATTCGTCTATCATGCCAGGTGCGCTGGCTCAGCGTCAGCGGAATCCATGCCTGCTGACGTACTTTTGCGTGCGGCGCCTCAACATGTAAATCCACTTCCAGGGAAGCAACACAGTGCGAATACGGGGCATAGAAAATAGAATAGTGGCCGCGCTGTGCTTGTTATCCTCCGCGGACACAGAGGGCGGCCCTCCTCTGACACCGTCGCGATGCTGTTCCCGCTCATTTTCTAGACATTTATGCCGTGAGGTGACACTCAACATCGCTGTGCAATAGCTCTGCTGAATAGATCAATTCCGGAGGCTATCCCCTGCAACTATGATTCTGAACATCGTGCGCGGAGTCGTACTGTCAATGACGTTCATGGATCTCCCTTGCCGTGTTCATCGCATACCTTTTGGAAAGTGTGAACGACGATGAGAGCCTGGAACGATTGGATGCTTGAGAGGGTGGAGGGGCGCATACAGCTGTACAAAGTAGAGGATCACAAACGATTGGACGCATCAGAGATTGGAGGAGCACATACAGCTGATGGGCGATTCGTTCTCCTCTTGGCACAGTTGTGTGTAAAGGATCACCCACCGTAGGTGACGAGAGCCTGACATCATGTACAACTGGCAGATACTCGTTGTTCGTACTAGAGGACTGGTGTTGGCAGAAAGGGCGAGTTTCGCATCGAGGTAGTACCCGAATGCTCTCCTTCCGGACGAGCCAGATTGATTATCACTCTGACAGGAACGATGGCAGCGAAGGGCTCTGCTCAACATCAAAAATTGTAAAACAAGAGGACCACAATTCCTGAACCCTCAACGAGCTCTTTGTCAGAGACTTTATGGGCTTCGTTCCTCTAGCACAGAGCCCGCATCTGTCCAAAGGGCCTGCTAATACCCTTGCCTCCTGTAATGAGCTCGGTCGTGGCATACCGCCGCTATGGTTCCTGAAGAAGGTGAAAGTCTGAACTGGTTGAGCATACCTCCTTGGCTGCAGGAACGGGAGGCCGAGGACTATCGCGGGTTCAAGCAGCGCATTACTCGCTCACAAACATCTTCAGTCGCTACCTAGACAGGGTCACTGCAGACGACTACGAGACCCGGCGTGATACAAGGGCATCGACTAAGAGACAGATGCCGTGAATCCCTCTGCCTCACGTTTGGGCCCTAGACACAAGGACCTAATTTCAGATATCAAGCATGCGAGAAGCAAGCATTGGTAACTGTCAATCGCCTTTAGAGCCCACAATATGACCTAATTGGGGATGGGCTGTGAAACCTCGTCAGGCAGGGGCTGCGGCTGATGATGTTTCAACTGGAAGATCCGGAGCGGCACTTGAGACATGTAGGCGGCGCCTTCAGATGAAGCGAGTGACAATTTCCCAGAGAACAGGCAAGGCTATCTAGATGAATTGATTTGTTTGCGGTGACCTCTTTTAAAGCGTACAGAGGAGCGAGTTTAGCACCGTGGAGAACGAAGATATTGAGCACACGTTTGACGGAGCGGCGTAGGGTCGACCAGCAGCGACCGGTAGCCGTTGTCGCGCTCGGATACAATGAGGAAGACTCTGAGGGGGACGATGCTATGAATGCAAATCAGCGACGGTTAGGGAGCTGCCTCGGAAAGATGCTTGACGTGAAATATCGGGCAACGAAGTGCAAAACGTGAGACCGTGAGGCTCGCGTACTGCCTTTGTGAAGAATTCTAAGGCTAGCAGTCCTAGCCTTCTCGGCTGGCATCAGCCAGATGGATGCGAGGCCCGAACAGGACAAGCGCCGCACTGAGAAGGATGAATTTCTTCTCTGGAATTCGTATAGCTCTGTATAAGTGGTGGTTTGGTTGAAGAATCTCCAAATCACTCAGGTTGCATTGCGTCTGACTGTGTCTTGGTGTGTGTGTAGAGACATCTACAGGCGCTGCGCTTTACCTTTTTCTTCCGACGCAGCCCAGTCAGCACGCATTTGATGAACGAAGGGATCTTCTCCGACGCCTGCGGCGGAGCTGAGGGTACACACGGCGTTCACTACTCTATCGACTTTCCAGGACACGGGTTGATACCCACATAAGGCCGGCATGTCGGCACCGTGCAGCTCCTTACTAGGATATCGGCGCGACAGCGAAACAGATATTATTGTTTACAGCCCTGCTGAATAGCGTCCATTCAGGTCTGAGAGAGTTCCGACAACTTTTTGCCTTCAAGTGGACGAATAACACTGTCCTCGACGAAAGCTGTGCTCTCGCGAAAGGGTAAGGCAGAGCACAATGTCAGAAAAGGAATGCGCCGCGCCTGCTAGACCTCACGAAGCTGGACTGCCGCCTAGAAGGCGCTTTAATGAACAGAATATGCGGCTATTGGGTGCTCCACATTGACGTGGACCACCACGGAAGCAGCTGTCCGGGCTCAACACGCGTATACATATGTACTGATATAGGTTGGAGCCGTATTAAGTGCTGATTGTAGCCCTACGGTTTGCCCTTTTGTGCGTAAATGTGGCACCTGATACAGCTCTCTGATCTCGCGTACAGATCGCCCGCCGTGTGAACCCTATAGTCAGCCTCGTGCACAATGACAAAAGCACGACTTTTGGAATGGGGTGGAAATCCTCTGGGTCTGCATTGATTTCAATGAGCGATGAAGGTTGTGACTGGTGTGATTTATGAAACTCACTTGCGTCGTTAGCGCACTGGCAGCTTCTCACAAGAAATTAGCAGTAGCGACAGAGGCCACCGGCAGGTCTGAATTGGCAACATATGGGTGGCATGTGTCGAGCCTTCGATGCGTTTATGCTGGATAATATCGACGGTTCAAGAAGAGGCCAGTGCTACACTTTCATGCATCAGACAAACTCTGCTCTTTCCACGGAAGTGCAGGAGTGCACGGGGGCTCAAGGACAGTGAGTCCATGGGCACCGCTTGCGGGGATAGCGCTCTTTTAGAGCTGAGTACTGGTTCTCATACCGCCTGCCCCAGATCAGTGTCGGCCACAGAAGTGTAGTATGCCCGGTCCCGCATCTACCACCTGGCGCCAACTGCGAGTGAGCTGTGACTGCATGTTACGTTGTCCGCGAATGAATTTCTCAGAGTATTGGTTGAACGTGCACTTCCTCAACGCAGGAACGGCTTTTGACTGCGTGAGGGATGTTGTGTGCATCAGCGGCTGTCAGCTGCTATGAGTATTGGGGCTCTACAGGAAGCATCCAAGCCTTCAGCGATTACGTGCATGAACTTCTCAGGAGGCAGTGAGCACACCGCGACAATTGTAGAGCGAAGACGTACGTGGACGGAAGCATTGGATAAGTGTAGAGACATGTCGAGCTTTGAGTGTATCGGTAGCTGACGCAAATCCTGACGTCGACGTCTGATGCAATTCAGCAGGTGTAAACGGCGGTTTTACAAAGTTTGGAGGAGACGCATCAGCTAGTGTACGTGGTACGGAAGATAAACGTGCGATCGGCAGAGCCTGGCAATCTGACCCTCGGTGCTCCTTGCGCTGTGGCCGTGCACTATAGATCCATAGCTTTAGGAGCGCATCATGCGGGTATTCAGGGACTGTGTGACTCTTGCAATCTTGACCTCTGCACACAACCAGGCTTGCTGGTGTGAGGGACACAGTTTTGTTTGATGGTCGCCGGCCAGCTGAGGGGGTGGTTGGCGGGAAACTGGCTGTTAGGTGACCAGCGCAAGTCGCTGAAACGAGAGACTCCCTATACCTGTGGTACAGCAGGACACTGAGAACAGGAAGTGCCGCAGCTCGTTTGTACTGTCGTAGCATCTCCTGCGCTGCGGTGAGCGCACCACGAGAAATTCGAGTCCCGGGAGCTGTTCTATTCAGATCGCGGCAGAGTGGGAGGGATCGTGCAGTCCACCTGATCTCCTCTTGGTGATTGAGCTTCCACTGCCACAGACTCTGCTTGGCCGTTCTTCAGTATCCTGGCTTAACTTGCTGAGCGCTGCTGAAAGATCATCCGGCTGTCGAGAGAAAGAAAAACGGTCACAAATTGCAGCTCCGCTTTTCAGTATAATTGTGTCAAGTGACCGCCTGGAATCAGCGTATATGAATTGCCCGGGAGGCTGAAAACTAGGCGGGCTCAGATGTCCCAGATATACCCTATGCACATGAATGTGAAAAAGTGGGGACTGCGCGCCTTGCTGCAGACCTTGCTGCTGTCGTAGAGCTTCAATCAGCTTTTGTGTGGCACCGTTTGAACACGCCAACAGCAAGCAACCATCTCTCCAGCAGCCGGAGTGCTTGTGTGTGCACTTACTCGTGCTCGGCCTCCATGCACTGGCCAGACAAACAGCACTGGCTTTTCCGGGAGAGCGGTTAGCATTTTGTTACTCTTTGCTTTGTGACCTCTGCAGCTGCTTAGTCTTTTGCATCGGTGATGTGGGTCGAGCGGATGGCACGCGTCTCGTGCCGACAAGCGTCTTGACGAGTGGAACGGCAAAATATTGAATATGTATAAGCAAATTTGCTCTAGACTGCAGGAACCTCCGTATGAACAGCTGATTCACAATGCAGGTGCGAAGATAAAAAGCAGGGCTTGCCACTGTTGGTGATTTCCATTACAGAATCCTCGTCTGCATCGCCTCTAGGTCTCCTCTTAACACATCTACTTTGGTAGATTGTTTGAACTGGTCTCATGCTCTGCCACACGAAATGTGCAGTCTGCGCGAATGACAAGTGCCCATCATCTTGTCGTCAGACTCAAACTGCATTCGATGGTTTTTGCTCTGTTCTAATTAGTGGCCTTCAAAGCTATGGATCACTTCGCAAACAGCTGGCGTGCGATAATGCACGATCATTCTATCGTGGCGCACTACACATTCGTCGCGCGGAGGCACGTGCACAAGCGTGACATTACAACACTGTAGGATACTGTGGCTAGCTCGCCAATGGAGAAAGAAAAAGACGAATCAAGATCTAGGACTCTCGGTGGTCCCTGCTTTCCCTTGTTCTGCGCGTGTCGCATGATGCGACGATATTGTCTCGCCAGTGACATACGAGCGCAGTTCTTTCCATGGGCTATTCTGGAAAGAGAAGGCTGCATAGCAAACTGAACGACCCAGGTGCTCAAATTGTACAGAAACCAATGACTGCAGTTCGACATCAATCGGGGGATTCCAGAGCTTCCTAGAATGTATCCACGCAGATATGGAAGGCATCGCTGGTACACGATGCATGTCTGAGAGCAAATGCACACAGTATTGTGTCTGACGGGTTGTGCCGCGGCTCGCGCTACACGAACTGTGTATACGTGGAGATTGTGAGTGCAGCAAGAGCTGCGCCAACGAAAGGAGACGCCGAGCGTTACCGAATCTGTGTCACTGCCTTTTCGGTTCGACGCTGGTCAGATGTATATTGGAGAAGAATTCGTCTATCATGCCAGGTGCGCTGGCTCAGCGTCAGCGGAATCCATGCCTGCTGACGTACTTTTGCGTGCGGCGCCTCAACATGTAAATCCACTTCCAGGAAAGCAACACAGTGCGAATACGGGGCATAGAAAATAGATTAGTGGCCGCGCTGTGCTTGTTATCCTCCGCGGACACAGAGGGCGGCCCTCCTCTGACACCGTCGCGATGCTGTTCCCGCTCATTTTCTAGACATTTATGCCGTGAGGTGACACTCAACATCGCTGTGCAATAGCTCTGCTGAATAGATCAATTCCGGAGGCTATCCCCTGCAACTATGATTCTGAACATCGTGCGCGGAGACGTACTGTCAATGACGTTCATGGATCTCCCTTGCCGTGTTCATCGCATACCTTTTGGAAAGTGTGAACGACGATGAGAGCCTGGAACGATTGGATGCTTGAGAGGGTGGAGGGGCGCATACAGCTGTACAAAGTAGAGGATCACAAACGATTGGACGCATCAGAGGTTGGAGGAGCACATAGAGCTGATGGGCGATTCGTTCTCCTCTTGGCACAGTTGTGTATAAAGGATCACCCACTGTAGGTGACGAGAGCCTGACATCATGTACAACTGGCAGATACTCGTTGTTCGTCCTAGAGGACTGGTGTTGGCAGAAAGGGCGAGTTTCGCATCGAGGTAGTACCCGAATGCTCTCCTTCCGGACGAGCCAGATTGTTTATCACTCTGACAGGAACGATGGCAGCGAAGGGCTCTGCTCAACATCAAAAATTGTAAAACAAGAGGACCACAATTCCTGAACCCTCAACGAGCTCTTTGTCAGAGACTTTATGGGCTTCGTTCCCCTAGCACAGAGCCCGCATCTGTCCAAAGGGCCTGCTAATACCTTGCCTCCTGTAATGAGCTCGGTCGTGGCATACCGCCGCTATGGTTCCTGAAGAAGGTGAAAGTCTGAACTGGTTGAGCATACCTCCTTGGCTGCAGGAACGGGAGGCCGAGGACTATCGCGAGTTCAAGCAGCGCATTACTCGCTCACAAATATCTTCAGTCGGTACTTAGACACGGGCACTGCAGACGACTACGAGCCCCGGCGTGATACAAGGGCATCGATTAAGAGTCATACCCCTTGAATCGCTCTGCCCTACGTTTGGGCCCTAGACACAAAGACTTAATTTCTGATATCAAGCATGCGAGAAGCAAGCATTGGTTACTGTCAATCGCCTTTAGAGCCCAGAATATGACCTAATTGGACGGGCAAAGGCTAATGATAACGTTTTGACAGGGAAATCTAAACGACACTGCGGACGTGTGGGTGGCGCCATCGAAGGAGGCGGACGACAGTTTTCTAGTAATCCGTCAACGGAATCTACATGAATTAATCCGATGATGTATTCTATGGCGTGCACGAGGGGCCAGCTTAGCACCCTGGGGAAGGCTTGAGACGCGTGTTTGATGCACCGCCGGACGGCAGACCCAGCAAGCACTCTCGGTCGCTGCCGCGCTTGGGTACAGCGACCAAGACTCTGCGGAGAGATGCTTCGAGAAGAGAGCCGACGTGGAATACCGGGCAGGGAAGTGCAAAATGTGACACCTTGAGGGTCGCGTACTGCCTTATGAAAAATTCTACGGCTGGCAGTCCTAGCTTTCTCGGCTAGCATCAATCAGGTGGATGCAGGCGTGCAAACAAGGCAGGCCTTCAAGTGAGAAGGATGGATTCTTCCTCCGATATTTTTCCAGCTCTGTATAAACAGTGGTCGGGGTGACGAATCGCCGAATCACTCACGTTGCATTACATCTGACTGTGTCTCGGTGGAATCTGTGCAGAGATGCCTACGGGAGCTGGGCTTACCCATCTTCTTCTGACGCTGCCCAGTTATCACGCACTTAATATATATAAATATCTTCTCCGACGCCCGCGCTAGAACTGAGGATGCAGACGGCGTTCACTACTCCATCGTTATCTCCAGGACACGAGTTGATACCAATATCAGACCGTCGGGCATGTCGACACCGTGCAGCTCCCCCCCAGGATATCGGCGCGATAGCGACAGAGATGTTATAATTCAGAGCCGTGCTAGTTAGCATTTGTTTCGTTTAGAGAGAGCCTTAACAGCTGTTTCCCTGGAAAGCACGATCAGCACTGTCTCCAAAGAGAGCTGTGCGCTTGCATGTGGGTCACTGGATGCACAACGTCAGAAAAGGAACTTTTTAAGACTGTTGCCGCCCCAAGAACTGGATTTCCACCTAGAGGACGCGTTTACGTGGAAGCTGGGCGGCTATCAGGTGCTCCGCATTGATTGGACCGCTACGGAAGGAGTTTCCGTGCTTAACCTGCGCTATGTATATATACGTATCTAGACATAATATATATATATATGCTGACTTAAGTAGGAGCCGTATAAAGTGCTGACTTCAGTCCTGCGCTGTGCCGTTTTACGTCGACGTAACACCTGGTACAGCTCTCTGATCTCGCGTACAGGTTTCCCACATTAGCAATTTGGGCCGTGGGAACCCTATAGTCAGGCTCGTCCACAATGGCAAAAGCACGACTTTCGGAGTAGGGCGGAGATCCTCCAGGTCTGCACTGATCTCAATGCGCAGTGAAGCTTGTGACTGGTGTGAGCTGTGAGAGCACATGTGTCATTAGGGCGCTGACAACCTTGCACACAAGAGTAGCAGTAGCGAAAAAAAACACCGGGGCGTCCGAACCGGTGACATGTAAGCGGCTTATATTAAGTCTCCGGTAGGCTTATGCTGGACTGTGTTGATCGTTACAGAAGGGGCCGGTGATACAGTTTCATGCTTCAGACAAGTTCGGCTTCTTGCACCCTAGTACAGGAGCGCAAGGGTGCTCAAGGACGGAGTGTCTAGGGGCATCGCCAGCTGGGACAGCACTGTGTCCTAGCTGAGGATTGAACTTCGTGTCACCTGTCCCCATCAGAGTCGGTCACAAAGGTTTAGCAGGCCCCGTCCTGCATCTGTCACCTGCTGGACCTTCGGATTGCTCTGCGCGCGTTTTTAGAGGACGAGCTGACGTACTGCACAAACTCGTGGATGTGATTTTGACGTGCTTCCTTTTAGATGTCTCAGGAGAAAGCCCTTGACACACATAATGTTAAGTAGTGTGCAGGATGAATGCACGGGGTCAAGGCGGTAGGCTCTAAAAACTTGCCAGAGGCGTGAACACCAGCGTGACGGTGTCGACGATGTCGTATTACACAACCCTCTTCAACATCGACAACGCCTTTCCCGCTTTTTCAAAACCCGTTTCCGCTTGCGCAGAAGTGGGTGGGCTCCACTGAAGCCTTGCATAGATTTGTCGCTGTAATTTGTAGAAGGAAGAACTATTGGAGACGTCTGGGGCCGCGTCTCACTCCTACCTTACTGCGCCGCGCAGAAAAGGGTGAGCGTGACAGAAGCGCCTAGGCGCTAAAGGTCGATTTCATGATCTGGAGAGTGTTTAAATTTTGGGATATAACATACCCGACTGCCCACCGTCCATGGTGTCAGCTGCGAATGAGCTGTGACTGCCTCTTATGTAGTCCAGAATGGGTTCCCCAAAGTAGTCGTAGGATGTGCCCTTCCTCAACGCAAGAACCGCTTTTGACGGCGTGAGTGATGTTGCCTACAGTAGCGGATGTCAGCTGCTCTGACAATTGGCGCTTTACAGAAGCCTCCAAGCCTTCGGCGCTCACCTGGCAGCACTACACCGGAGGCAATGATCATACCTCGAGAACCTTGGAGCGAAGACGTACGTGTCCGAGAGCATCGGAGAATCGCAGAGACATGTCGAGCTTTGAATGCATCGGTCGCTGGCTCAAATCCTGACGTCGACGTCTGATGCAATTCAACAGGTGTAAACTGCGGTTTTACAAAATTTGGAGGAGACGTATCAGATAGTGTACGTGGTACGGAAGATAGAGGTGCGATCGTCGGAGCCTGACAATCTGACCCTCGGTGCTCCTTGGGTTGTGGCCGCGCACTATCGATGCATTGTTTCACGAGCACAATCTGCGGGTATTCAAGCACTGTGTAGCTGCTGCACAGCTTGACGTATGCAGGTAACGCTGCATGTTGTGGGAGGGACGCAGTCGTGTTTGACGGTCGCCAGCCAGCTGAGCGGGCGGTACTTGCAGGCAAACTGACTGTTAGGTAATCGCGCACGCCGGTGCAAGGAAAGAATCCCTATACTTGTAGTACGGCAGGACGCTGAGAAGAGGGAGTGCTGTAGCCCGTTTATTCTGTCATAGAATCTCTCGCGCTGCGGTCAACCCATCACCAAATTTTGCCTTTCGAGAGTCAGAGGAATCAGATCATGTCAGATTGGGAGGGCCTTCTCAATCGACTGATTTCCTCTTGGTGACTGAGGTCCCACTGCTAAAAGCTCTGCTAGGCGGCTTCAGTATCCTGGCTTAGCCTGCTGAGCGTTGCTGCAGGATCAGCAGAGTGTCGAGAGAAAGAAAGGCGGTCAGGCACGGCAGCGTGGCATCTTCAGTATAGTTGTGCCACGTGACCGTCTGAGATCAGTGTATATCAAGTGCGACAGAGGCTAAAACATTGGCTGGCTCAGATGTCTCATGTGTACTCTATGTACACGAACGTGTAATGAGGAAGACTTCGTACGTTGCCGTAAGCCCTGGGGCTGTTTCGGAACATCAGTGCCAGTTTCTGTAGCACCGGTTTGACAAACAAGCAGCATGCAAACATCTCTCCAGCATCGAGAGTGCTTGTGTGTGCACTTATTCGTGTTGGGCTCCAGACATGGGGAACGTAACCAGCAGTGGCTCTTCCGGAGTAGTGGTGAGCATCTCGTTGTTCTTTGGTTGCGATCTCTGCAGCCTGTTAGTCTTTTGCATCGGTGCTGTGGGTCGAGCGGATTGAACGCGTTTCTTGCCGACAAGCGGCTCGACGAGTGGAACGGCAAGGTATATAAACTATTGCAGCAGAATATCACTATACTGCAGGAACAACTATATGCACAACTGGGGCACAGTGCATGTGCAACTGGAAGAAGCAGGGCGTGACATTGTTGGTGACTCACCCTTTTAAATCCTGGTCTGCTTCGTTTATAGACGTCCTCCTAGCACATCTACCGTACGATGTCATTCAAGCCGTCTCATGCTCTGCCACACGAGGTATGCGGTCTGCGCAAATGAGAAGCGCCCTCCATCTTATCGTCAGGCTCAAACGATATTGGTTGATTGCGTTCTCTTCTAATAAGTGGCCATCAAAGCCACGGTTCACTTTGCGAGCTGCTGCGGTGCGATAACCCACGATCATTCTATCGTGGCGCACTACACATTCGTCGCGCGGAGGCATGTGCACAAGCGTGACATTACAGCATTGTAGGATACCATGACTAGCCCGCCAAGGGAGAAAGAAAAGACAAAATGAGATCTAGGACACTTGGTGGTCCCGCTCTCCCTCGTTCTGCGGGTCTCGCATGATGCGATAATACTACCTCGCCATTGAAATACTAGGGCAATCCGTTCCATGGGCTATTCTGGAAAGAGAAGGCTGCATAGCAATCTGAACGACCAGGTGCACAAATTGTACAGAAACCAGTGACTGCAATTCGGCGTCAATCGAGGAGATTCCAGAGCTTCGTAGAATGTATCCACGCAGACATGGAAGGCATTGCTGGTACACGGTGCACGTCTGAGAGCAAATGCACACAGTATTGTGTCTGACGGTTGTGCCGCGGCTCGCGCTACATGAACTGTGTATACGTGAGCTGGTGAGTGCAGAAGGAGCTGCGACAACGTGAGGAGTTGCCGAGCGTCACTGTTTCTGTGTCGATTCCTGTCCGGTTTGACGCATGTCAGAAGGATATTGGAAGAAAATTTGTCTATCATGCCAGGTGCGCTGACTCAAAGTCTCGAATTCAGGCCGGAATCCATGTCTACTGACGTAGTGTTGCGCGCGGCGCCTCACTCGCAAATCCACTTCCAGGGAAGCCACACAGGGCGACTAGGGAGCAGAGAGCTTCCCTGGCAAGTAGAAAATGGAATTTTGACCGCGCTGTCTTTGTTATCCTCCGCGCACACATATGGCCGTCCTCACCGGATACCGTAGCGACGCTCTCCCCTACGTTCCCGTTGAATTTAAATCGTGAAGTGACAGTGTACCTTACTATGCATTAGCTCTGTTGAATAGACCAATGTACGACGCTGTCGCCTGCACTTCTGATTTTGGACAACGTGGGTGGAGTGGAGCTGGTAATGACGCTACTGAATGGTTTGTCGTGTTTATCGCATACGCTTTGAACAGTGTGAACGAAGAGGAGAGAGCTGTGAACGCCTGTACGCATGAGGAAGGGGGAGGGGGCACATAGAGCTTTTGCGCTATTCGTCCTCCTACTGCTCGAAGCGCATATATAGGATCGAAAAACGTAGGTGAGGGATGGCTGATAGCTTGCGCAGGTGGCAGAGACTCGCTGTTCGTACTAGAGGCTTTATTGGCAGGAAGGGCGAATTTCACTCCAGTTCTCCACCCAAATGGTCTGGTTCAAGAAGAGCTGAATGCGGAATCTTCTTGATAAAAATGAAAGGAGTCTAGGGCTCTACTCAACATCAAATTCCCCAGAACGAGGGCCAAAAAGTCTGTTCCCGACCAGCTCGCCGTCAAAGACTTTACGAACATCTTTCCTCTACCAGAGAGCCCGTGTCCTCCGTAGCGGCTGCTTGTAGTTCTGCCGAACAGAGCGGGCCCGGTCGTAGCAGATCGCCACTATAGATCGTGGAGAAGGCGAACGTCTGAACTCGTTCAGCACAGCTCTTTGCCGCCAGGCACGGGGGGCCCAGGACCATCGGGGGTTCAAGCAGCGCATTACCCGCTCACCAATATCTTCAGCCTGTTGGCAGACACGGACAAGGCAGACGACTACAGGCGCCTACGTGCTACAAGGACACGAGTATGAGATAAACCCCTGAAATACCTCTGCCTGACGTTTGCGCTCGATGCACGTAGACCTACGTTCAGACACCGAACACACTAAAGGCAAGCTCTACTTACTTCCAAGAGCCTTTCAAGCCCGACTACCAGTCACACCTGAGGTGGAGTATAAATCCTCGTCAGGCTGGGGCTGGAACTAATGATAGTGTTTCGACTGGAAGATCCGAAACGGCGCTAGAGACATGTAGGCGGCGCCTTCGAATGAAGCGGGTGACAATTTTCCAGAAGACAGGCAACGCTATCTAGATGAATTGATTTGTTTGCGATGACCTCTTTTAGGGCGTACAGAAGAGCGAGTTTAGCACCGTGGAAAGCAAGGCTTGAACGGACCCTTTATGGACCATCGAACGGTGGACCAGCAACGCCCCTCGGCCGCTGTAGGGCCTGAATACAATGAACAAGACTTTGAGGGGGACGGTGTAAGAGTTGTAAATGCATGACGCTTGCGGAGCTGCCTCGAGAGGAAGGTTGACGTGAAATACCGGGCAGAGAAGTGCCAAACATGAGACGTTGAGGCTCGCGTACTGCCTTTGTAACGAATTCTACGGCTGGCAGTCCAAGGCGTCTCGGCTGGCATTAGCCAGGTGGATTCAGAGGCCCGAACAGGTCACGCGCCCCACTGAGAAGGATGCGTTCTTTCTCTGGCATTCGTATAGCTCTGTATAAGCGGTGGCACGTTTCAAGATCCTCCAAATTCCTCACGTTGCATTACATCTGATGGTGTCTTGGTGTTTTCTGCAGAGACATATACAGGCGCGGCGCTTTCCCTTTCTCTCTCCCGACGCACACAGTCAACTCGCACTTGACGGATGAAGGATCCTCTCCGACGCCTGGCTAGAACTGAGGATACAGACGGCGTTCACTACTCCATCGATCTCTCCAGGACACGTGTTGATACCAACATAAGGCCGGCGGGCCTGTCGGCACCGTGCGGCTCCCTACTAGAGTGTCGGCATGAGGGCAAAGCAGATGTTATCAACAGAGCCCTGGTGGGTAGCCTCCGTTGCTTTGAGGAGATTCGACAGCTTTTGCCTTAGAGAGCACGATCAGCACTGTCCGCAGGAGGAGAGCTGTGCGCTTGCGTACGGGCCACTGGAGCTCAACGTCAGAAAACGAATGCTCTTAGCAAACTACCGCCCCAGGAACTAGACTGCCGCAGCAGGCGCGTTTATCAGTAAGCCAGGCGGCTACCGAGTGCTCGCATTGATCAGACTGCTACGGAAGAAGTTGCTGGGGCTGACCTCGCCTACATATATATAAATATATACATGTGGTGACATAAGAAGGTGCCGTATTTACTGCTGGTTTTATTCATAAGCTTTGCCGTCTTTTGCGTAGGCATGCCACCTGGTACAACTCTCTGATCTCGCTTACAGTTTTCCCACATTAGCAATTTGGGGCGTGTGAACACTATGGTCAGCCTCGCGCACAATGACAAAAGAACTGCTTTTAATGGGGGGAAAACCTCTAGTTCTGCACTGATTTCGACGCGCAGTGAAGTTTCTGATTGGTATGATTTGTGAGAGCGCTTCTGTCGTTTGAGCATTGGCACCCTTTCACAAGGAGGTAGCAGTTGCAACAGGGACCCCTGCATGTCCGAACCCTTGACATAGAGTGGCATGTATCGAGCCTTCGGTATGCTTATGCTGGACAATATCGATGTTCAGAAAGAGGTCAGTGATACACTTTCATGCTTCAGACAAGCTCGGCTTCTTGCACCCTAGTACAGGAGCGCACGGGTGCTCAAGGACGGAGTGTCTAGGGGCACCCCAGCCGAGACAGCGCTGCGTTCGAGCTGGAGATTGGTTTTCGTGTCACCTGCCCCCATCAGAGTCGGTCACAAAGGTTTAGCAGGCCCGTCCTGCATCTACCACCTGCTGGACCTTCGGATTGCCTCTGCGCGCGTTTTTAGGACGAGCTGACGTACTGCACGTAACTGCACACTGTGATTGATTTGATCGTGCTGCCTTTTAGATGTCTCAGGAAGAAAGCCCTTGACACCATAATGTTAAGTAGTGTGCAGGATGAATGCACGGCGTCAAGGCGCTAGGCTCTAAACACTTGCCAGAGGGTGAACACCTAGCGTGACGGTGTCGACGATGTCGTATTACACACCCTCTTCAAGGAAGAACTAGTGGAGACGTCTGGGCCGCGTCTCACTCCTACCTTTCTGCGCCGCGCAGGAAAAGGTGAGCGTGACAGAAGCGCCTAGGCGCTAAAGGTCGATTTCATGATATGAAGAGTGTTTAAATTTTGGGATATAACATATCCGACTGCCCACCGTGCATGGTGCCAGCTGCGAATGAGCTGTGACTGCCTCTTACGTAGTCAGAATGGTTCTCCAAGGTAGCCGTAAAATATGCACTTGCTCAACGCAAGACCGCTTTAGACGGCGTGAGTGATGTTGCCTACAGTAGCGGATGTCAGCTGCTCTGAGAATTGGGGCTTTACAGAAGCCTCCAAGCCTTCGGCCGCTCACCTGGCTGCACTACACCGGAGGCAATGATCATACCTCGAAAACCCTAGAGCGAAGACGTCCGTGTCCGAGAGCATCGGAGAATCGCAGCGACATGCCGAGCTTTGAATGCATCGGTCGCTGGCTCAAATCCTGACGTCGACGTCTGATGCAATTCAACAGGTGTAAACTGCGGTTTACAAAATTTGGAGGAGACGTATCAGATAGTGTACGTGGTACGGAAGATAGAGGTGCGATCGGCGGAGCCTGACAATCTGACCCCTCGGTGCTCCTTGAGGTTGCGGTCGCGCACTATCGATGCATTGTTTCACGAGCGCATCTTGCGGGTATTCAAGCACTGTGTAGCTGCTGCACAGCTTGACGTATGCAGGTAACGCTGCATGTTGGTGGGAGGGACGCAGTCGTGTTTGACGGTCGCCAGTCAGCTGAGCGGCGGTACTTGCAGGCAAACTGACTGTTAGGTAATCGGCGCACGCCGGTGCAAGGAAAGAATCCCTATACTTGTAGTACGGCAGGACGCTGAGAAGAGGGAGTGCTGTAGCCCGTTTATTCTGTCATAGAATCTCTCGCGCTGCGGTCAACCCATCACCAAATTTTGCCTTTCGAGAGTCAGAGGAATCAGATCATGTCAGATTGGGAGGGCCTTCTCAATCGACTGATTTCCTCTTGGTGACTGAGGTCCCACTGCTAAAAGCTCTGCTAGGCCGGCTTCAGTATCCTGGCTTAGCCTGCTGAGCGTTTCTGCAGGATCAGCAGAGTGTCGAGAGAAAGAAAGGCGGTCAGGCAAGGCAGCGTGGCATCTTCAGTATAGTTGTGCCACGTGACCGTCTGAGATCAGTGGATATCAAGTGGCGACAGAGGCTAAAACATTGGCTGGCTCAGATGTCTCATGTATACTCTATGTACACGAACGTGTAATGAGGAAGACTTCGTACGTTGCCGTAAGCCGTGGGCTGTTTCGGAACATCAGTGCCAGTTTCTGTCGCACCGGTTTGACAAACAAGCAGCATGCAAACATTTCTCCAGCATCCGAGAGTGCTTGTGTGTGCACTTATTCGTGTTTGGGCTCCAGACATGGGGAACGTAACCAGCAGTGGCTCTTCCGGAGTAGTGGTGAGCATCTCGTTGTTCTTTGGTTTGCGATCTCTGCAGCCTGTTAGTCTTTTGCATCGGTGCTGTGGGTCGAGCGGATTGAACGCGTTTCTTGCCGACAAGCGGCTCGACGAGTGGAACGGCAAGGTATATAAACTATTGCAGCAGAATATCACTATACCGCAGGAACAACTATATGCACAACTGGGGCACAGTGCATGTGCGACTGGAAGAAGCAGGGCGTGACATTGTGGTGACTCACCCTTTTAAATCCTGTCTGCTTCGTTTATAGACGTCCTCCCTAGCACATCTACCGTACGATGTCATTCAAGCCGGTCTCATGCTCTGCACACGAGGTATGCGGTCTGCGCAAATGAGAAGCGCCCTCCATCTTATCGTCAGGCTCAAACGATATTGGTTGATTTGCGTTCTCTTCTAATAAGTGGCCATCAAGCCACGGTTCACTTTGCGAGCTGCTGGCGTGTGATAACCCACGATCATTCTATCGTGGCGCACTACACATTCGTCGCGCGGAGGCATGTGCACAAGCGTGACATTACAGCATTGTAGGATACCATGACTAGCCCGCCAACGGAGAAAGAAAAAGACAAAATGAGATCTAGGACACTTGGTGGTCCCCGCTCTCCCTCGTTCTGCGGGTCTCGCATGATGCGATAATACTACCATCGCCATTGAAATACTAGGGCAATCCGTTCCATGGGCTATTCTGGAAAGAGAAGGCTGCATAGCAATCTGAACGACCCAGGTGCACAAATTGTACAGAAACCAGTGACTGCAATTCGGTGTCAATCGAGAGAGATTCCAGAGCTTCGTAGAATGTATCCACGCAGACATGGAAGGCATTGCTGGTACACGGTGCACGTCTGAGAGCAAATGCACACAGTATTGTGTCTGACGGGTTGTGCCGCGCTCGCGCTACATGAACTGTGTATACGTGGAGCTGGTGAGTGCAGCAGGAGCTGCGACAACGTGAGGAGGCGCCGAGCGTTACCGCTTCTGTGTCAATTCCTGTCCGGTTTGACGCTTGTTAGAAGGATATTGGAAAGAAAATTTGTCTATCATGCCAGTGCGCTAACTCAAAGTCTCGAATTCATGCCCGGAATCCATGTCTGCTGACGTACTTTGCGCACGGAGCCTCAACTCGCAAATCCACTTCCAGGGAAGCCACACAGGGCGACTAGGGAGCAGAGAGCTTCCCCTGGCAAGTAGAAAATGGAATTTGACCGCGCTGTCTTTGTTATCCTCCGCGCACACATATCGCCGTCCTCACCGGATACCGTAGCGACGCTCTCCCCTACGTTCCCGTTGAATTTAAATCGTGAAGTGACAGTGTACCTTACTATGCATTAGCTCTGTTGAATAGACCAATGTACGACGCTGTCGCCTGCACTTCTGATTTTGGACAACGTGGGTGGAGTGGAGCTGGTAATGACGCTACTGAATGGTTTGTCGTGTTTATCGCATACGCTTTGAACAGTGTGAACGAAGAGGAGAGAGCTGTGAACGCCTGTACGCATGAGAAGGGGGAGGGCACATAGAGCTTTTGGGCTAGTTCGTCCTCCTATTGCTCGAAGCGCATATATAGGATCGAAAAACGTAGGTGAGGGATGGCTGATAGCTTGCGCAGGTGGCAGAGACTCGCTGTTCGTACTAGAGGCTTTATTGGCAGGAAGGGCGAATTTCACTCCAGTTCTCCACCCAAATGGTCTGGTTCAAGAAGAGCTGAATGCGGGATCTTCTTGATAAAAATGAAAGGAGTCTAGGGCTCTACTCAACATCAAATTCCCCAGAACGAGGGCCAAAAAGTCCGTTCCCCGACCAGCTCGCCGTCAAAGACTTTACGAACATCATCCTCTACCAGAGAGCCCGTGTTCCTCCGTAGCGGCTGCTTGTAGTTCTGCGAACAGAGCGGCCCGGTCGTAGCAGATCGCCACTATAGATCGTGGAGAAGGCGAACGTCTGAACTCGTTCAGCACAGCTCTTTGCCGCCAGGCACGGGGGGCCCAGGACCATCGGGGTTCAAGCAGCGCATTACCCGCTCACCAATATCTTCAGCCTGTTGGTAGACACGGACAAGGCAGACGACTACAGGCGCCTACGTGCTACAAAGGACACGGAGTATGAGATAAACCCCTGAATACCTCTGCCTGACGCTTGCGCTCGATGCACGTAGACCTACGTTCAGACACCGAACACACTAAAGGCAAGCTCTACTTACTTCCAAGAGCCTTTCAAGCCCGACTACCAGTCACACCTGAGGTGGAGTATAAAATCCTCGTCAGGCTGGGGCTTGGAACTACTGATAGTGTTTCGACTGGAAGATCCGAACGGCGCTAGAGACATGTAGGCGGCGCCTTCGAATGAAGCGGGTGACAATTTTCCAGAAGACAGGCAACGCTATCTAGATGAATTGATTTGTTTGCGATGACCTCTTTTAGGGCGTGCAGAAGAGCGAGTTTAGCACCGTGGGAAAGCAAGGCTTGAAACGGACCTTTTATGGACCATCGAACGGTAGACCAGCAACGCCCCTCGGCCGCTGTAGGGCCTGAATACAATGAACAAAACTTTGAGGGGGACGGTGTAAGAGTTGTAAATGACTGCATGACGCTTGCGGAGCTGCCTCGAGAGGAAGGTCGACGTGAAATAGCAGGCAGAGAAGTGCCAAACATGAGACGTTGAGGCTTGCGTACTGCCTTTATAACGAATTCTACGGCTGGCAGTCCAAGGCGTCTCGGCTGGCATTAGCCAGGTGGATTCAGAGGCCCGAACAGGGCACGCGCCCCACTGAGAAGGATGCGTTCTTTCTCTGGCATTCGTATAGCTCTGTATAAGCGGTGGCTCGTTTCAAGATCCTCCAAATTCCTCACGTTGCATTACATCTGATGGTGTCTTGGTGTTCTCCACAGAGACATATACAGGCGCGGCGCTTTCCCTTTCTCTTCC